>NC_037685.1:12293529-12593529 GCF_003255815.1 Theropithecus gelada | reverse complement strand
TCCATCTGGATGCATGAGAAATGTTCTATCTGTTTCAGCTCATTAGGAGATGAGATTCAAGCAAACATGCTCATTGATTTAACATGCTGGATCCCCGAGAAATGAGTCATCCATTTCAATTTCCTCCACCAAGTTTGGAGATGGAAGACAACCCATAAGCATTTTTCTGAATTGCCCATTAATTGATAGCTTAGAAAGCCGTAATATTTTATTGGCTTTCTCTAAATCAGGACCCAAAACAATTGGAAACTTGGGGAGCGGGAAGGAATGAATGGTTTAAAGCTCAGCTCTAATTTATTTTCATTGAGTCTTCAACCTTTGAGGTCAAGGAGACAACTTCACTAATTTTAAGTCAAATGGCCCTGTTCAGAGATACATTATAGAATGCTTACTTTTCTATGCTCTGAGTCTCAACTTAAAATTGGCTTCAAAAGTGTACTATAAGAGTTTAAAATTTGCATCATTTCTGCATGGAGACAATGTTTATTTCCTGTTCATTTCTACAGACAACTACTGCATTCCCAAGTTAATAACAAAAATCCTACTAAGCCCCATAATGGACTGTATGGGCATTGTGAGGGTTACAAAGAAGCCATGTCTCCCCACCCTTAGGGTCTCCCTGGCTAGCAGAAAACAGAAATGATAATGCCTGAAAAACCATTTAGGTCCACTTAAAAGCTCCAAAGTATCAACTTACTTTTAAGGGGCACTAATAGAGGGAGCTTAACATTTGCATTACAGACTTCAGCAAAACAAAGGAAATGAAACCATGAGCCTATTAGAAGGACCAATGAAAGATGCAGACTTTCAGAATGTTACATATTAATTTTCCCAGAAAATGCACGCAGCTTTAACTTTCAGTGCATTTTTGGAAGCAATGATCTATAAAGACCATCGTGTGTTAATATCTTTACAACAAATTTCTCCATTTTGAATCTGACTACTAGACCATTAACAATAGATATGTGCCTGTGCGTGTCCGTGTGTGTGTGTGTGTGTGTGTGTGTGGTGATTTTAATTGTGTGGTGAATTACTGCTGTTAGAATATTTTTTAGTACTGGAAAAATGACACTAACAGCTGTATGAAATAAACCTGTAAGCAAAACTACTAGAAATAGCACAAAGAATGCACAAGCATATATTTGAATATAATCAACAAAACCATTAAGATTTTTCAGGACCAAGTGATTTAAGATAATGTTTTCTCCATTTAAATTATGATGACAGGCCAGGCATAGTGGCTTACGTTAGTAAATCCCAGCACTTTGGGAGACCAACGTGGAAGAATTGCTTGAGGCCAGGAGCTAGAGACTGGCCTAAACAATATCATGAGACCCTGTCTCTGTAGAAAATCTTAATTTTAAAAAAAAAATGATGTCAGAAATGTATCTCTTTTTACCAAAGCCCAAAGAAGTTGGGCAACTGAGGATCAGTGCAGGGCCCCAGCTTCTTGTTTGCCCCTCCAGTTTGGATTAGTTGAGTTATTGATATGGCTTGGATGTGTGTCCCTGCCCAAACCACATGTTGAATTGTAATCCTCAATATTGGAAGTGGGGCCTGGTGGGAGGTGATTGGCTCATGGGGAAGATTTCCCCCTTGCTCATGTTCTTGTGATAGTGAGTGGGTTCTCATGAGATCTGGTCATTTAAAAAGTGTGTGGAATCTCCCCCGTCTCTCTCTCTTGCTCCTGCTCTGGCCGTGGAAGACGTGCTGGCTTCCCCTTCGCCTTCCACCATGATTGAAAGTTTCCTGAGGCCTTCCCAGAAGATGCCAGTGAGCGGTGAGGCCAGCTGGACTTCCTGGGTTGAGTGGGAACTTGGGGAACTTTCCTGTCTTACAAGAGGATTGTAAAACGCACCAATCAGCACTCTGTAAAATGCACCAATAAGCAGGATTCTAAAAGTAGCCAATCACAGGGAGGACTGAAAAAGGGCATTATGATAGGGCAGAAATGGAACATGGGAGGGCACAATAATGGAATAAAAGTTGGCCACCCCAGCCAGCAGTGGCAGCCTGCTCAGGTACCCTTCCATGCTGTGGAAGCTTTGTCCTTTTGCACTTCACAATAAACCTTGCTACCACTCACTCTTTGGGTCCATGCCATCTTTAAGAGCTGTAACACTCACCGGGAAAGGTCCCCCGCTTCCTTCTTTAAGTCAGTGAGACCATGAACCCACTGGCAGGAACCAATTCCGGACACACCAGCACCATGCTGTTGCAGGACTTTTGCTTAGTTCAGTTAAAGACAGGGTTCTTGTCTGTCCCACATACACGAAAATTTAGGCTTTCAGATGGTTTAAAGAGTAGGTAAAGCAAGGTTTTATTTGGTGAAAGAGGGGGTAAAAAGGGGAAACAGGGATCCTCTGCAAGGCCAGAGTCCTCTGTTAGAGCATTTACCTCCCCCCATTTGAATTCCAGGTTCCACACAGGAAGAGGAGGGGCCAAGCTTCTCCCTGCTGCAAAGGGTACGAACTTCCTGAGGCTCCACCTCAGTGGGTAGGCTGGTTAGAGTTTCTCCAGGGTCCCCCTCCCACCCGGCTGTCTCATTCTCCCCTCATAAATAAGTACTTCTAACCGCTGTTAGATTGAAGATAAGGACAAAGACCGATCTTAACAGCTTCCTGCTGACAGGGGACACCATTTTGGGAAAAGAGCAGTCAGATCTCCCTCAGAGGCCTATCTAAGGGTTCCCAGCAAAAGAGGCCTTTGTTAGAGGCTCCAGTTGCATGACGAGTGTGACGGCCTGAAGGCAAGAACAAACCGAGTTATTAGAAAACATGTATCCAAATGAAACAAGGGGAGGAATAAGGACAGTTCAAAAATTCTGAGGCCTTTTACCAGTTTGCCCAGGGAGAGGGAGGCCAAAAGCCCAACTGGTTAAAAGAAAATTTTACTCTTTTGCCAGTATGTCAGGCTTCTGGGTTCCCTTCCCCTGAGCCCAGTCCTAAGCCAACCAGTTTAAGATTTGAGAAATTAACTCTTTCCAGTTTGGAGGATGCATCTGTGGGGACTGTTCCATACTACAGAGACACAATTACTATCAGTGAAGAGAGGACAGAGGAGAAGAAAGGAAAAAAAGAAGGTGTTTTTTCAAAGGAGTACCGGGGTTTCGGATGCATTTGAAAGGGGTACACAATGAAGGTGAATGCCTAGCTATCTGGAAAGAGGGGAGCAGGTGTCCCTGGCTCTCCTCTCTTCCCAGCAGATACCCAGGGTACTTAAGGGAGAGAGGGAAGAGTTTCCTCTTTCCCTCTTCCATCTCATATTTCTGAATTCCGATGACCTTGGCAGCTACCACCATGGACATCAAAGCAGCTTGCACCCATGAAGCAGGGGGTGCCTAGAGAATAGGAATTATCCATTCTCCCCTTTGTCTCTTTCCCACCTACTGTCAGTAGCCTTGGAGTTCCCTGGACCTCATTTATGCCGTGGATATTAGAAAGGCCTTTATCCATGAAATAGGAAGCTTGGACTTGGCTAATTTAGCAGGAATCAGCCATGCTCACCTGTGCTGTACCTTTTAACTTCTGTTATCACCTGCTTCTGGATCCCTCAGATCCAGTTTTCTTTCCTAGGGCTTTGACCCAAAGTTTGGAATTGAATCTGGGACAAAAATATGTTTGGGCAGTGTTGCATGGACTCCTTATTATAAGCCAAATGCTATGGTGAAACTGTGGAACTGAGTCCTCCTCCAACAAGAAAGACAAAAGGATGTCTTGTGACACAACCAGATAACTGGTGGTTATAATTATGCTTGCTAAGATTTGGGTGCATGGTGCTTGGCTTTGGTTAATTCTCTTTGTTTTACTTTCCCGAAATGATGCCTTCAAGTGATGGGCATCCTATTTTTTCCCATCACGTGGCAGGATTTGCAGGATAATTGCTCAGAGAGAGAATAGCAATTCAGATGTCTACATTACCCATCCCTTTTGTTCTTTCTGAGCTGTAGCCAGAGATTGCTGGTAGGTTCACGGGAACAAGCAGAGTTAGTCTAAAATGTAGGCAAAAACTTAAAAACTAATGAGTTTAGAATTTAATGACTGATGTATGATAAGTTTGATAAGTTTTGGAACATAATTTTTCTCTTTCCAGTCCTCATTTTTGTTAAAAAACAACAACAACAACAAATCATGATAGGACTGAGTTGTATGCAAAATAGACTGTAGTTTTATATTTGGCCTGATTATTTGCATAAAGTGCAGCAAGAATAATTATTTCTACAAAGGTCTTTTGGACTGGCTTTGATGGAAATTTGTTCCACGAGGAATCTCAGATAAGACCTTTTAAAGCCCAACCCAGACATGGGTTCGCATCCTCAAAAACCTGTGAGTTGGGTGATCCTCTCCTCTTAAGGTCCCAAGATAAACTTGGAGCTCCTAACCTGTTAGAAAGTGACAACAATCTTTTTATTTTTTTTTTGAAATGGAGTCTCACTCCATCTCCAAGCTGGAGTTCAGTGGCACAATCTTGGCTCACTGTGACCTCTGCCTCCTGGGTTCAAGTGATTCTCCTGTCTCAGCCTCCCAAATAGCTGGGATTACAGGCATGTACCACCATGTCCAAGTTTTGTATTTCTAGTGGAGATGGGGTTTCACCATGTTGGCCAGGACGGTCTCGATCTCCTGACCTCACGATCCACCTGCCTCAGCCTCCCAAAGTGCTAGGATTACAGGTGTGAGCCACCGTGCCCTGCCAAAAGTGACATTCTTTACTGACCACCGGTCAGGAACCCTGTACAGGGACTGTATAGATGAAGGTATGAGGCCAGTCTCCCATGGGGCTTTTATCAGATCTGTAAGTTCAGCTTGACTCCTTAAAGGGAAAAATACTCTTCTAGTCAAAGCCTTGGTAAAATAACCATTTTATCTAATTGTGTCCTGTTGCAAAAGAAAAAATGGAATCTTATTGCACTGATGCAAACAACTATATTGCCACAGGTTAGAATACTCACAGATAGTTTCCAAATTCTAGAGGAATCAGGCAGAGGTAAACAAACATGTTCCAAATTTTTATCACAGAAGTATGTATCTTACTTAATTATTAAAGGCCATAAATAGTTCAAATAAGTTTCCTTGACTCTGAAAAACAAAATAAGAATCAGCAATATTCCAAGCAAAAGTCAAAAAGTTCCTTCAGTTTTCTGAATTCAGTCCATTTAGTAAACTCTGGTTTTGCTTGATATTCAAGAGCATTTCAGCTCTTCATGAGTCCTGTACATTTTCATTTATTCCAATGTACAATCTCTAAAGTTATCAGAAGCCTGTATTTGAAAGCAGCTGTTAAACTACTTCTTCTTCTTTTTTTTTTTTTTTTTTTGAGACAGAGTCTTGCTCTGTCGCCCAGGCTGGAGTGTAGTGGTATGATCTTGGCTCACTGCAAGCTCCGCCTCCCAGGTTCACACCATTCTTCTGCCTCAGCCTCCCGAGTAGCTGGGACTACAGGCGCCCACCACAACGTCTGGCTAATTTTTTGTATTTTTAGTAGAGATGGGCTTTCACCATGTTAGCTAGGATGGTCTCAATCTCCTGACATCGTGATCTGCCTGCCTCAGCCTCCCAAAGTGCTTGGATTACAGGCATGAGCCACTGCGTGTAGCCAGCACCTGTTAAACTTCTATAGCTCAGTATAAACCATCTCTGAAAAGGATTAAAACAAAACAATTGTCTGTGAAGAGCAAAATGTCCAGGGTAGTTACAGTTAGAAACACAACTGACAAAGAAGTTTGGTTATCTCTGTAGTTCACAATAACTTAACATAATAACCTTAATTATGATTGGCAGCATATACTCAGACTTTCGAATTTTAGAAATCTCATACAATTTTGGAACATATATTAGCATTATTTACCAAGATATAACCTAAAGAAGATTGAACATCATTTTGCCAATTCCATGTACCTAGACATGTCAAATAATCCTGTTTACCTCTCTTTTCTGGACATTCCAGGGGCCCACTGGACTATCTGAAAAACCAGGTGTCAGGAAAGACAATTTTGAAACTGAAGATTGATTTGGGGAAGGCTATTAAATATTCAAGATTTAAAACACTTGATGTTGTGAAATAGAATTCCAAGTTGCCGTAAGTTATTTATTTTGCTGAAATGATGACTCAAAAATCTTAAAGAAGCATAAACCTTTCATAACCCTTTACAAATTTTGCCAAAGAGCATATTAGCACCTTAGGAAAACCTTGTTATGCTTTTATTTCAATGCTCAATTTACAGAAAAACCATATAATATCCTTTTTTAATTTAGTCAACATGTTCACACAGAGAACCTCTTTTGCAAGATTATTTCAACAATGCTTCTACTATTTCTTTGAATCTTCAGCTTTTTCCTATCTAATTTAAAACAATCCTTTAACCCTAAACAAAAGTTTACATTTCCATGCCTTTTTATAACCTTTTACTAAAAAAACACATTTTAATGTTGTTACACACCTTCCATGTAAATCTATTTCTAGTAGTTTCAATTAACTCCTAGCAATTTTTAACTTTAAGGTAAAACTTGGTAAGTTGCTTTAATTGTGTGCTAACTGCAGCCAAGGTTTGCATTCTTAGTTAAGGGTGTGGTTCCCATTTCTTATGTCCCCAGGCCTTACCAGTTGTGAAGCTGGCAAGTTAAATAGTTCTCAAAACCCAAAAGACAGTTTGTAACCTCAAAACACTTAGCAAACCTTGCATCTGACCTGGATTTTACCAATAGTCTTTAAGTCTATTTTTATTTCTTAAAGATTGAAGTCATGTGAACTGAAAGGTTTCACAGCTTTTAAGTTCTCTTTAAAAATATTACATCCAAGTGCTTGTCTTTCTTTAGGCCAAATTAATTAGAACTCTTTTTACAGACATCACATATAGTACACACACAGACAGGCAGAAGAAAACTCAGTCCCTGGGTGGGGTTCTTTAAGAGACAGGGCTAGGAGAACATGCAGATATCAAACGTCTTTTAAAAGGGAAAAAATACTTTAAAGATTAACTGCTGATGGGGTAGAGAAGGGAGAAGGAAAAAAAACAGTTTAAACATGGCTGGGGAGGAAACTCTGATTCTTAGGCAAGTGGTTCCCCCATCAGGAGAAAAGCTTAGTTACTGTCTGATAAAGCTGAAACCCTTGGCCAGGGAAGGAGAAGGCTGCAGCAGCTTGTGACTAGGAACCAGCCAGCCGGCTATGTGTGACCCTTGGGCCATGTGTTCCACCCCTCGCATGGAGGGGAGGGGTGGCAAGGAGCCCCTACTTGCCTGTCCTTACTGAGAAAAGAAGGAAACGGCATTTCCCCCAACCTCCAGGAGTGACGGGGTTTGGGGGCATGTTTCCACCACCCTCAAAAGTCCGAGGATGAAAATGCTTAGGAGCAACAGTGAGAGGTTTTGTGTCCCCGTTTCAATCACGGCTTCTTGAGCCCCATGTTGGGCGCCAAAAATGTTGCAGGACTTTTCGTTAGTTCAGCCAAGGACAGGGTACTTGTCCATCCCATGGCCACAGAAATTTAGGCTCACAGACAGTTTAAAGGGTATTTTATTGGGTAAAAGGAAACAAAGGGGGAAACAGGGTTCCTCTGCAAGGCCAGAGTCCCCTGTTAGAGTGCTTCCCGCCTGCCATTTGAATCCCAGGTTCCACATAGGAAGAGGAGAGGCCAGGCTCCTCCCCACCGCAAAGGGGGTGAACCTCCTGAGGCTCTACCTCAGTGGGCAGGCAGGTTGGAGTTTCTCCAGTGTTCCCCTCCTCCACCTGGTTGTCTCAGTGCTTCCCATACGGCTTGCAGAACTCTTAAACCTCTTTTGTGAACCAATTAAACCTCTTTTCTTTATTATCCAGTCTCAGATATTTCCTTATAACATTGCAAGAATGGACTAATATAGTTATCCTTCACTTTCTGTCCTAAATGGTAAAATTGATCATTTCGTTGTGTAAAGTTAAAGACCATTATGCCTTTTCCAAAAACACTTCAGGGGCAGGAAAAATTCCTGTTTGTGGTGGTAGAATAGTGTTCATGCCCTAATCCCCAGAAATATGCAATAGTACGTGATTGGTTGCAGGTGGAGTTCAGGTTGTTTATCAGCTGACTTTAAAATATTGAGATCATCCTGGATTATTTGAGTGGGCTTTAAATGAGAGAAAGAGAAACAAAAGAGTCAGATCCAGGGAGACAGTATGATGAAAAAGATTTGACAGCAATTGCTGGCTTCAAAGATGGAAGGGACGCATGAGCCAAAGAATGCAAGCAGCTTCTAGAAGCTGGGAAAGGCATGAAAATGGATTCTCCCACAGGGCCTTCAGAAGGTCATGCAGCCATGCCTACACCTTCATTTCAGCCCAATGAAAGCCATTTCAAAATCTGACCTTCAGAACTGTAAGAGAAATTGATGTTCTTTTAAGCCACTATGTTTGTGGCAACTTGTTATAGCAGCAATAAGAAGAAAATACATATGCTGTTTGATTAATTCAGTCATTTGGGATTTTCAAAGGTGAAGACGTGCATACACATTATATGTATAATGTAATATATTATAACTGCATGTATAATATATAATATAATACATATATACACACATGCATATATTTCATGTGTGTTTATTTGCAATGCTATTCTGAGTTTTTAATCATGATGGCAGGCCAAACTCTCTAAATTCAGATAAAGGTCTCATAAATAGCTTTTTTTTTTTTTTAACAGAATCTTGCTGTGTCTGCCAAGCTGGAGTGTGGTGGCATGATCTCGCCTCCTTGCAACCTCCATCTCCCAGGCTCAAGTGTTTCTCCTGCCTCAACCTCCCGAGTAGCTGGGATTACAGACGTGAGTCACTGTGCCTGGCCATAAATAGCTATTTTTAGGTGAGAATAACCCAGACATAGTAATGTAAAATTGCTTGGAAAATCTCAACTCTTAAAAGGTAACTCTTGGACAGGCCAGTGGGTCACACCTGTAATCCCAGCACTTTGGAAGGCTGAGACAGATGGATCATGAATTCAAGAGATTGAGACCCTCCTGGCCAACATGGTGAAACCCCATCTCTACTAAAAATACAAAACTTAGCTGGGCATGGTGGCATGCACCTGTAGTCCCAGCTACTTGGGAGGCTGAGACAGGAGACTTGCTTGAACCTGGGAGGCAGAGGTTGCGGTGAGTTGAGATCGTGCCACTAGCCTCCAGCCTGGTGACAGAGCAAGACTTCATCTCAAAAAAAGGTAACTCATATATTAACCTGGAGGGGAGCTCTATGACTAGAGACTCATCTCTGGGGAAAATAAAGGCTTTTGGTTGTCAGCTCCTTCAGCACTGTGGTAGCTCTGGGGCTAAGCTGCCTGGATCCCTCTTGATTCTGCCACTTAGCAGCTATATGAATGTGGCTGACTTACCTGACTCTCTTGGCCTTATTTTGCTCATCTTTAAAATACTAACAGCCCTAGTATCTAGCTCATCAGATGATTATGAGGACTAAATGAGTGAATTCATTCACTGCATAACACAATGCCTAGCAAACAGTAAGTATTTGACAAATGGTATCTATTATTATTTTACTTAGGTCTATTCAACTCTTCATGTACCTCTTTTGAAATAATATCTTCCTTGTATTATAGGAATATGTCTAATTTTCAACAAATAATAGGCTTACCATGTAGATAAAAATGCAATGTCTTGTGGGATACAGAGGCTCATCCCTGTATTCCCAGAACTTTTGGATGTGGAGGCAAGAGGATAGCTTGACCCCAGGAGTTCAAGGTCAGCCTGGGCAACCATACTGAGACACTGTTCCCCACCCCAAAATGGAAAAACTTGCAATGTCTTTATTATAGACATGTTTATTTCCTTACAGGGTCTAACACTGTCTTGAAAATATTGTTGCTCAACAAATAGCTTCCAGCTTGTTTTATCTAAAAATTCTAAAATTCTTAGTAAAAATGTAACTTATGACATTATTACTGGGTAGGAATGTCTCCAGGTTTCCAAAAATTTTAAAAGAAAAGAAAAACTGGATTTAAATCTACTGCAACCCCCAATAAATTCAACAAAGTTATAGAAAGAAATTGAGCCATTCTTCTTCATTCTTACTTAAGAATTTCCTACCCATATTATAAAAGTGATTTTTGTTTCTATTTTCCATTTCTTCCATCACCATATTAATGCCTTAAACTTTGCTAGACTATATTCCATGATGTGGGAGTCTCACTCACCCCTTGTGCCCATAGATTTTGAATCCTTTGAGAAATGGACAAAAAAGTCAGATAGTGATTAATATATCAGCTTTCTTCTCTCCAAAGTAGGGTTGAAGAATATGATTTGGGTCTGCAATAAAAACAAAGCTTCTTCAACTTTCTCCCAATCTAGACCTTGGGACTTGGCTAAAGAGAGAGTCTGTAAATCAGACAGTTGCTCACTCAGCAGCCCAGCAAATCCTGGTGAGCCTCTCTTATGTCAAGACTCAAGAAAGAGGACAGCCGGGTGCAGTGATATGTACTTGTAATCCCAGCTACTCAGGAGGCTGGGGCAGGAGGATCACTTGAGCCCAGAAGTTTAAGGCCAGTCTGCACAACAGAGTGAGACCCTGTCTCTTACAAAAAAAAAAAAAAGAAAAAAAAAAAAAGAAAGAGGGAGACAGGTCTCTAGACCCAAGGCCCTGCCCCAGGAAGCCTTATCAAGTTGGGGGCAAGTGTGAGGGGGGGACACATTTGCCTTCTGGGGAGGCTTCTCTAGAAAACAGATCTTCCAGAAGTAGCTGAGCTGTATATGCAATCTTTTTTATTTTAAAAAACACTTTATTAAGGTATGACTAATATATAAAAAGCTGCACATGTTTAATGAGACAACTTGAAGGGTTTGGAGACATGCTGCATATGCATTCTCACAAGGACAAGTCATCCCTCCCTTAAGAAGGAGTCATCAGTGACCGTGGAAGGAGAAGTGCAGGGTTCTCTCCAGTGCTCTTAGTGTTTGTTTAATGGTTCCACCTTTATGGGAAAAGTGAGAAATTCCAGGAGATGGTTTCAACAAAATATTGCTGTCCTCACTGCTTCCCCATAGCTGTGTCCCATCTGCCCTCTGTTTTTTCTTAGAGTTCTATAACTTAATGAATTTCCTAGGCATGGGTATACAACATACTTGCTTTCTCTGCATAGATGATATACTCGTTTGGTCAGCTAAAATAACTGTCACCTATAAACTTTCCTGTATTAATAATACTTAGCGTGTTCTCCCTGATCATCCCAGTCTTCCCTCAAATGTAACTACTTGGTATAAGCATCCCAGTGTTGAAGGGGTTGTTACTCCAAACAAAGCTTTGAAAAAGTGACTCTGTACTCTTCACAATAGCAAAGCTATGGAATCAACCTAAGTGTCAATTAACAGGTGATTTGATAAAGAAAATGTGGTATATGTATATGATGGACTATGACTCAGCCATAAAAGGAATGAAATTATGTCTGTTGCAGCAACATGGATGGAACTGGAGGCCATTATCCTAAGTGAAACAACTCAGAAACAAAATGTCAAATACTGTCAAATACTGCATGTTCTCACTTATGAGTGGGAGCTAAATAAAGTGTACACATGGACATAGAGTGTGGAATAATAGACACTGAAGATTTGGAAAGGTGGGAGAGAGGGAGGGGGTGAGGGATGGGAAATTACTTAACAGGTACAATGTACACTATTCAGGTAATGGTTGTACTAAAAGCCCAGACTTTGCCACTATGCAATATATTCATGCATCAAAACTACACCTGCACCCCTAAATTTATGCAAATAAAAAATAATAACTAAAGAGTGGCTCTGAATAGTTCTCTAGATAAGATCCTCTCGGGGGGAGTCATTTCCGTTTGTCATCTGAGAACTTACCTCCCTTCCTGTATGAGATTTCCTTAGATACCAGTCAAATTCTGTCATGTAGTGACAGACAATGAAGGCTTCTTTAAAAGCAGAGTACCTCCTTTAGGCTTACATAGGCAGTAGGTTTAGCCTGGCCGAATCTCCAAGACAACAGATTCTTTTCTAAAGAAATCCCTTTCTTACTCCAGCCTGGTTGGAGTGCTGTTTGCTTTTGGTCTCTTTCTACTCCTGTTCAGACATCAAAGCCAAAGCATATTTTAAAAATCAGTCTTTTTCCTTCTTGAGATTCTGAGCAATTGAGCTTCCTCCAGACCGAGTGCTCTAGGCAGGAATCTTGCGAAGGATGTGTCTCATGTGAAGAACAAGGATGGCACTATGTCCAGGAAGGAGAAGATCCGACACAAGAGCAGCAGAAAGAATCATTGGGCTTATAGTGAAGAGGGATGAGGATTATAATGACAGTGGAACACCAGAAATGAGGGGACTTCCTTCATACTGGAGAGGTCAACCGCCTCCAGGAGAGACATCCTGGAAAAGAGAAACTGATAGGATAATTGATGTGTTGAAGGCGTAAGTTTGGCATTAAGCTAATGACAATTATTGACTCCACACATACAAAAAAGTAATGCGGAAAATAAAAAATTACATCAATTACATTATACTGTAGAACTCAGCTACCAATCATGTTTTCATTATCACAGTGATAAAATCCTGAAGACTGAATTTACCAACATTATAATATATTTGGAGAATGGGGTGTGGGGAGGTTGTATGGTGAAAGATGGGCTGTGAAAGAGACCCAAATCCTCAATCTCAAAAATGGGAAGTCAATAAATAAGGGCTAAAGAAATAAGCGATGTCTACAACCTCAAAGTCAGAAAGTAGTGAAGTAAGTATGTCCTCTGGTCATTTGGAGGCAAAACAAAAACAAAAACAAAAACAAAAACAAAAAACCCACTAAAAACTAAAAAAAAAAAAAAGAAAAACCAGTTATATGAGTTGAAAAGTTGCTTCCATTGGAGAGAAAGAGGAGAGTAGAGGGGCATTGAGCTGCCACATATCTCAACAAGCCTCATATAACTATAGCTTACTTTAAATGACACTCATGTATATAATCATGTTCAATAAACAACCTCATAAAATTGAAATTTTACATTTGAGTCGAATAGTGTGTTTTAATAAGCACCCAGATCTCCTACCTCTGCTGAACCTTGATATCTCCAAGTGCTTTTGCTATTGCTGTTGTTGTTTTTATGCAAGCTAGCCCTTGTGCCTGAATTTCAAGCTTTCCTAGTGAATTCACTATGGGATCAAGAGTTCTGAAGGTTTGTATTTTGCAAAGAGGACATTAAGCACGCTTCATTCCCAAACCCCCTCTAAGAGTAACACCTATTGAACAAAATCTTCAAAAGCCGGATAGAAATCCAGGTGTCTTATACTTCAGTTGTAAACCTGGACTGGAAAATAAGATTTGGCTCTTCCATCAATAGGGGCCTTCCTTCAGATTTTTTCCAGTCTAGACCTAGAATCCCTTGTATGGAGAATCTTTTAAGCAGCATGACCAAGTTTGCAGCCAGGAGTGAGCCCATCAAGGCCCAAGGCTCAGATGGGCCCCAATCTGTCTTTCGGTAGTAGGTGCTGGGCCCTAATCAAGATGTGCCTTACATGGGAGGAACAAGAGGGGACAAGTATATGCCCAACCCTCCAGGTAGGCTAGGCTGAAAAAGAGAGAGCCCAGAATATCTAAACTGGACATGCTAAGATGTTCATTATCTCTGCCTTATCTCAGCAAATTGTTCCTGTTACTTTAAGGGCAAATGGGTGGAGTCAATAGTTCCAACAGGGTAGATGGTCTTGCCCTGTAAGTTTAAAATAAAGGGAACAGGAGAAAAGGGTCTCTTCTATAAAGAGGCCCGGAAGAGAACAAGTAGCTGCTGTTAGCCAGTTACCAGATATGTATTGAGTAAACGTCCCCATACCAGGCATTGGATATCAAGCTCATTTCAGTTCCTGTGCCATACCCTGTGCTTTGCAAACTCTGGCTTCTCAGTAAAATGTATGGATTCACTGATTCTTAGCTCTCTGATGACCTGAGTCTTCTCTCTCTCTTTCTTTCACTTTCTGTCTCTCCTTCCCTCTTCTCTGTTATGGAGAAGGAGATTCTCTCCTTTTCTTCCATTTTCAAATCTGGGTGCACTACCTATTTCACATATTTCCAAGGCTAAAGCAACAGCCAAGTACTAAAAATATAAGCTAGCAATGAGAAAAACAAGCAGGTAAATATTATGTAATGTTGTAGTTTCATAATATTTTATCTATTTTGTGGCCAGCAACAAAGCAAACAGATAAAAATTGTCTCTACTATTCCAGAAATACTATTCACGCCTTTTGGTACCCTTATATGCAAGCTCCTTCTTATTAAACAGTTCCCTTCCTGTAAATCAGATAAGCAAAATTATTGCATAAAATAACGTTTTTGTTTTCCTGTTGTGATCTCCTACAAGCCTGGAGGAAAAAAGACAAGACAATACTGTCTGCTGAAGATTCACTGGTGGTTCTCCATGTAGCCTAGTTGGTCAATACAAGTGCACAACATTTTGGAAAATAGGCGGAAGTGGTGGGAGGAAACAAGGAAAATCGGAGTTTAGTTAGGCATGAAATGAGATCCAGAAGTAAAACAGATAGAAAACAAGAAGAGTCAGCAAAAATGGGGAAGAGCTAAAAGACATTTTGCTCTGTGTTGTCTCCTATGACACAGTAGGGCAAAACTAAAGTAGCCCAGTGCGCTTGCTACAGAATGAGTGCCCGCCATGTTCCAGATACCAGACAGACATTCTCTCACAACCTCGTAAGAATCCTGCTAGGGAAGCATTTTCATCCTTCCATCCCTTTTACAGATAATGGCGGAGGCTCAAGCTGGTGAAACAACTTGTTCAAGGTCACTAGCTGTTACATACCAGAGCCAAGGTTCAAACCTTAATTTATCAGATTCCAAAGCCATTGTCCTCTTTGCCATTTCAAACTACCTGCCAGTGTGGTAAGTAGCTGTTCCAAAAAGACTTGTCAAACTAATACATAAACATGAGAAGGTGAGGGAGAAATGGACCCAAAATATTAGGAGGAGGAAATTTATCTAAGACTTGGATGAGAATTTTGCAGTTTTTGAAAATGTGTATCTGGTAGTGAGATATGGTTGATGGATAGAGAGAGAAAGAAGAAGACTACAAGTAACGAAAAGTTGGGGCCGGGTGCGGTGGCTCACACCTGTAATCCCAGTACTTTGAGAGGCTGAGGGGAGTGGATCACCTGAGGTCAGGAGTTCAAGACCAGCCTGGGCAACATGGTGAAACCCCGTCTCTACTAAAAATACAAAAATCAGCTGGGCGTGGTGGCATGTGCCTGTAATCCCAGTTACTTGGGAGGCTGAGGCAGGAGAATTGCTTAAGCCCAGGAGGCAGAGGTTGTAGTGAGCTGAGATCACACCACTGCACTCCAGCCTGGGTGACAGAGCGAGACTCTGTCTCAAAAAAAAAAAAAAAAAAAAAAGAAAGAAAGAAAGAAAAAAGTTGTTAGACAGAAACAAGTATTATTTTATAGAACAGTTTCCCTAGGGAAGTAATGGAAGCTATCATAAGAACACTGAAATCCTGCTTGAAATAATATTAATGAGGATTTTGAAAAAAGAACACTCATTTTGGCAGCAAAAACACTGATTAGTTGTCATGTTGATTCCATTTATTTCAATGATGTTCTACTACAGAATTTATGTGGCTCCTAATTAACTCAAGACTATAAAATATAAAATTCTCATATTCATTGGGCAAGCTATAGAATGTATATTTCAGCACTTAAGTGAAATTAACAAATGATAATGATACTTATCTCTGGGGATATTAGATACTAATAACATTGATTATTCATGTAAGTGCCAAATGTTTTTACAATCTTACAGTTCTACCTTAATAAATACTATCATTAATTCAATCCTATGACACTAAGTTCTACAGGTTAATTATATATGTTAAGTTATTTCCTTGTTACCAATTTTACTTATTTTTAACTGGGTTTTCTTTTGTTTGAAAGAGGGCTAATCACTCTCACTAAATTGGGTGATTTAATTTAATTGCTTAAATAATTAAATAGAATGCCTTTTTTAATTAGCTTAGCTAACTATGAAATCTACTGAATTAGCAATTTCACGGTTTCCCTCCATACCTAATACCATAGTTGATGCTGCATTCCTTACGTAGACTTAGGATACATTTTCAGCAATAACGTAATGTTATTTTTTTTAAAGTGAGTTTTCTGGCCAGGCGTGGTGGCTCATGCCTGTAATCACAGCACTCTGGGAGGTCGAGGTGGGAAGATCACCTCAGGTCAGGAGTTTGAGACCAGTCTGACCGACATGGAGAAACCCCATCTCTACTAAAAATACAAAATTAGCCTGGTGTGGTGACACATCCCTGTAATCCCAGCTACTTGGGAGGCTTAGGCGGAGAATTATTTGAACCTGGGAGGTGGAGGTTGCGGTGAGCTGAGATCGTGCCATTGCACTCCAGCCTGGGCAACAAGAGCAAAACTCTGTCTCAAAAAAAAAAAAAAAGGTGAGTTTTGCATTTCTTTTCAAATAAACTGCTTTTCCTGCTGAACATCCTCTTCCTCTTCTGTCATCCCTGTCACCAGATCACCAAAATTTGCATCACTTCTGTCATTATCACCACCACCTTCACCACTGTCACCACTACCACTGCCATCATCACCAAGTCCTGCATATATTTTTCTGGCATTTTGATCTACTTTTCTGGTTTGTGAGATTGAGCTTGCCCCCAAGAATATACTGAACCCTCATAAAGCAATCTTCTCAGACATGTGGTCCCTGTCTTCCAGAAGGAGCTTAACCCTCTCTTTGCTTATTCTCCACTTCTTTTCTTTAAAAGTCTTCCATTCAAACTAGCTCACTAGCTATTTCCTTTCTGTAACCTGATCCCCACTCCTTCCATTCATACTAATTTCCACTTAGGCTCCTTTCCTTTCCCAAACTACCAAGATCCAGTGCAAACACCATGCTCTCCAGGAAGTCTTTCAGGTTCTCTTCCCCAACTGTAATTCCTGTCTCTTCTAAACCTTCATCTCTGCATGGCCTTTAAACTAATTATCACTGTCTACCTTTTATTCTAATATTTCATGTTTTCCTCATAGTATAGTTTAATAAATGCTTGTTGACGGATAAATAAACCAATTTTTGCTGTTGGTCACAGTTTAACTTGCAGGAGTTACATGTCTTTTGCTTCCACTGGAAAAAGAATGGAGGTGTCAAAAGAATAGGTGGATGCCTTTAAGATACAACTGACCAATGGCCCTGAACTTCCTACCTCAACCTGATATTCCGGGCTGAATTAAGAAAAAATTAAAGCATCCTCATGAAGGACCTCTTCAAGGAGAATTACAAATGACTGCTCAACGAAATAAAAGAAGACACAAACAAATGGAAGAATATTCCATGCTCATGGATAGGAAGAATCAATATCATGAAAATAGCCATACTGCCCTGGGTAATTTATAGATTCAATGCCACCTCCAGCAAACTACCAATGACTTTCTTCACAGAACTGAAAGAAACTACTTTAAAGTTCATATGGAACCAAAAAAGAGCCCGCATTGCCAAGACAATCCTAAGCCAAAAGAACAAAGCTGGAGGCATCACACTACCTGACTTCAAACTACACTACAAGGCTACAGTAACCAAAACAGCATTGTACTGGTACCAAAACAGAGATATAGACCAATGGAACAGAACAGAGCCCTCAGAAATAATACCACACATCTACAACCATCTGATCTTTGACACACCTGACAAAACAAGAAATGGGGGAAGGATTCCCTATTTAATAAATGGTGCTGGGAAAACTGTCTAGCCATATGTAGAAAGTTGAATCTGGATGCCTTCCTTACACCTTATACAAAAATTAATTCAAGATGGATTAGAGACTTAAATGTTAGGAGTAAAACCATAAAAAACCCTAGAAGAAAACCTAGGCAATACCATTCAGGACATAGGCATGGGCAAGGACTTCATGTCTAAAACACCAAAAGCAACTGCAACAGAAGCCAAAATTGACAAATGGGATCTAGTTAAACCGTAAAGAACTTCTGCACAGCAAAAGAAACTACCATCAGAGGAACAAGCAACCTACAGAATGAGAGAAAATTTTTACAATCTACCCACCTGACAAAGGGCTAATATCCAGAATCTACAAAGAACTTAAACAAATTTACAAGAAAAAATCAAACAACCCATCAAAAAGTGGGCAAAGGATATGAACAGACACTTCTCAAAAGAAGACATTTATGCAGCCAACAGACACATGAAAAAATGCTCATCATCACCGGCCATCAGAGAAATGCAAATCAAAACCACAAGGAGATACCATCTCACACCAGTTAGAATGGCGATCATTAAAAAGTTGGGAAACAACGGGTGCTGGAGAGGATGTGGAGAAATAGGAACACTTCTACACTGTTGGTGGGACTGTAAACTAGTTCAACCATTGTGGAAGACAGTCTGGCGATTCCTCAGGGATCTAGAACTAGAAATACCATTTGACCCAGCCATCCCATTACTGGGTATATACCCAAAGGATTATAAATCATGCTGCTATAAAGACACATGCACACATATGTTTATTGAGGCACTATTCACAATAGCAAAGACTTGGAACCAACCCAAATGTCCATCAGTGACAGACTGGACTAAGAAAATGTGGCACATATACACCATGGAATCCTATGCAGCCATAAAAAAAGATGAGTTCATGTCATTTGTAGGGACGTGGATGAAGCTGGAAACCATCATTCTCAGCAAACTATCACAAGGACAGAAAACCAAACACTGTGTGTTCTCACTCATACCTGGGAATTGAACAATGAGAACACTTGGACACAGGGTGGTGAACACCACACACCGGGGCCTGTTGTGGGGTGGGGGTAGAGGGGAGGGATAGCATTAGGAGAGATACCTAATGTAAATGACGAGTTAACAGGTGCAGCGCACCAACATGGCACATGTATATATATATATGTAACAAACCTGCACATTGTGCACATGTACCTTAGAACTTAAAGTATAATAAAAAAATTTTAAAAATTAAAAAAATAAAGCATCCTCATAGCTGTGGAGGGGAGATTAATAAACTTTGATTGTGAGAAATATGAAGAGGTCATTTCTCTTTATTCTCATTTGGTGACACCATAAACTGGTCTGATAGACATAGCCAGAGAGCAACTTTCTCTATTATTGTCTTCTCATGTTCACTATGCCTTCTCAGAACCTAAAGGCTAGAAGGAGTAATGGAGCAGAAATTTTCTGCCCTGTTAGATATGGTAGTCTGTATTTAATGGTTCTGATGCCTTTAAATGCTCTCCATGATTATGGGATGGGAAGAGGGGAGTGCGTAATGTGGTGGGCACAAATTGGCCTGAAAAGACAGACCAATCTCAATTTAAATACTGGCTTTAGTACTTTCTAAAGGTCATTTCATTTCTGGAAGTCTCAGCTACTACCCCATAAGATTGTTAGAGGGATTTGAGTTTAAGTAGATAGACAGACAGACATTCGCTAGAACAATACCTATTATTCCAGAAAAAAAATGACAGTGTTTTCAACTTTGCCAGTAACCTCAATTGGAATGGATTCCATGTTTACCAAATTTAGAACCCTAATGTAATTTGGTATCTCAGACAAATACTAAGACTAGTATATATACCAAAGGTCTAAGGCTACCCAGACAATTGTGTTAACATTAAGTAAATCAGAGATCAGGGCAGTAAATATTTATAGCAAATACAAGCCATGGAAAGCTCTATTGTGTCTTAGGAGTGAAGAGTGACTCATGCATTGCTGCATGTTCAGACAAAGAACGGTTGAGGAAGAAATCACCTTTTTTCCAGTTACCCAGCAAAGCTTTGAGGAAGAGGTGAAAATAGGGGAAGAAAGGGGCCTAGTTCAGCTAAGAATATGTGGTGTGTCCAGAAATAGGGTTTAAAGATTAAAAGATAATGAGTTGATTAGCTCACCTAAAGAGAACTTGCAGGAACTAGAAAACGGAAAAAAAAGAAACACCTGGGTTTCTTTTCCTGGCACGTGTTTGCACGATCTCTCTGAGACTCATTCTATCATTTACTCACCCATTCATTCATTCATTCATCTATTCAGTCATTTACAAATATTTAGTTAGAAATCATGTACTGAGCAATGAGTACTGAACACACTGTGGAGGGGTAGAAATGTCTTAAGTGTGTAATTATGAAAAGATAGATATATTCCATAAGAAAATCCTCATTTCAATTTCACTACCTTTTCTTTTTTTTTTTTTTTTTGAGATAGAGTCTCACTCTGTCATGTCACCCAGGCCGGGGTACAGTGGCGTGATCTCAGCTCACTGCAATCTCCTCCTGGGTTCAAGCAATTCTCCTGTCTCAGCCTCTCAAGTAGCCCCCAACTACAGGCATGCGCCACCACACCCAGCTAATTTTTGTATTTTCAGTAGAGACGGGGTTTCACCATGTTGGTCAGGCTGGTCTCAAACTCCTGACCTCAGGTGATCCACCTGCGTCGGCCTCCCAAAGTGGTGGGATTACAGGCATGAGTCACAGCCCAGACACCTAATTTTATTTCTTGATTTGATGAGGGATTTAACTAGATAGTAATGTATCTCTGCTATCTCCAAAACTGAGATTCTGAGTGATGAAACTCACTTTGCCAGTTTGCACTTTGCAATTTGGCAAAGGTCATCAAACAGAACATTTCCCGTTTCCAATGTTCAGCACATCTGACATCACTGAAGGGCTCCTGTTACCTAGGCATGCACTTGTGCACACACTTATCCGCACAGGCCTGCAGACTTAATGACACATAGATATGTCTGGGAGTGGCACTAAGCACTCGGGGAAATGTGGACATTAGAAAATTATCTTGGGAAATGATCATGGGTTTAAAATCATGCATTGAGGTCAATATGCAAATAGTTGCATCAACTATTTACTCTTTATGAGATAATACTACTAAAATATTATCTTCTAAGGACTAAATTTTTGGTCTATTTCTATCCAGTGAGTTTCTTTTAAATCTACAAAGTGAAGAAATTTTCTCATGTTTCAAATATGAAAACAATGAGTTCCGATGATTAAAAAAAAATCTCAAGTAACTCAAAATTGTTTAATGCTAAAACTGCAAGTATCTCCCTCTTCTAATGTTTGAGTCACTTATCTCAGATGTATTAGTCACATTCCATAACGCTGAACTTCATTTTATTAATTTCTGAAAATTTCTCCTTATATAAGGATATCTGGAGCTCTGCAAGAGCATCAGAACAAGATCAGTCTGTTCTTAACGTGACAAATTATACGGTTTCTATGTGAACATTGCCCTTCCTCATTCAGAGTCAGAAAGCATGAGAGTTGAGATGACTCACAGTTTCCTGACACTGGAGGAACTAGTTTACTTCTGAAGCCCCTTAAATACCATCAGAGACTAACTTCATTCTTCCTAAGTACAAGCAACTCTTGGAAAATCACATTCTAGGTAAGTGAGATAGTGTGAATAATATATAATCTCAGTGGAAATTAAGCAATAGAATTGTATCAGTCAAAATCAGAAAAGGAGCTAAGAAAGTCCTGTGTTAACCCCCATGTTGCCCCTCAACAAATCAATATTTAAACATTTTAGACAGATGTTTATACAGTAAGGTGACTTGGTAATGTTAATATTGTTGAGGAATACCAGTGTCTTGATATTCCTCTATAAACAGATTTCAAATTACAAAAATTAAGTCACAGATAGATGTATCAATAACATACCAATGATCAGAGCACCCCCCCGAAGCCCAGGAAACTGAGCTGCCTTTCTCTAATTGGCTGAAACATTGCCATTTTCCTCTGCAGCCTCAAATTCTGTAACTACACTATGAGTTCTTTTTGTTTAAAGGCCATGAGTGTCAGAGCTGCAGTCCAATCTATCTCAATATTTGCATATGTAATAGTAGAATGAGTTCAAAGGTAGAAAAAAAAATAAATCTTAAAGCCTCCGTTAGGTAAATTACGTAATTTTCTTCTGCCAAGATTCCTTCATCTATTTTATCAAAAAAGGATAATGAGATCTATCTCACTAGCATTTGTGAATATTAAAAAAGATAATACATTTAAAGTGCTATTCTGTAGATGTTAGTTAACATCTTCTTCTCTTCTTAAAAAGTTGTGGAGTTTTTCACCACAAAAATAGATTGAATAAGAATATATATGACATTTTTCAAAAGACTTCAAAAGAAAAAATAATTTGCCAAAGAAAAGAATCACTAAAGGACTAATGAAAGCTCTAGATCAAAGACCGCCTACTATGATACTAGTTACCAAACTACACTCACCAAGCTAAGCCTGGGATCACCCGATGACAAACAACTCCAACACTGCCCTGGCTGGGACATCCTGGAGTCTGCTGCAAGTGGGCCACTTGGTGACAAGAGAGGGTTCTGGTGACAGGAAGAGCTTTCTCCCACAGTCCACCTCCAGCCCACACCATCCTCCTCAATCTTCTGGGCTTAAGCAGTATGGAGGTAGAAGCCAGAGCTTAGAAACAATAACAAATGTGTCATCTCTCTCAAATCCTTTCTGAAAAGACAGAGTATATAAATGAAGAAATAAACACATTTTAGAGCTGGGAGACAACCATTATGAAAAGTAGAAAGAGTGTGGACTTCAAAGTCAAGACATTTGCTCTCTGCCACTTCCTAGCTGTGTGCCTTCTGACAAGTTCCTCAAGCTCCCAGCCTCAGTTTCCCCATTGTCGTGTGGAGTAATAATAGCTGCTAAAGAGGGCTACTCTGAGGATGAATAGATATAGGATACATAAGATGACGTGACCAGGTTCCCAGAACCTGGGCTGCCCTATAGATGCTCTTCCAGTGTACATAGACGTACATATTAATGCTCTTCCAGTGTACATAGACGTACATAGATGCACTGACCTCAGAACTGGGATCAGAACAGGATCTGATGTGCTAGGAAGAAATGGAGAGAAAAGACAGAAAAAAGGCCACTAATAGCAAATAATTGAAGTAGTGGCAATAGTAGTAGTAATAATACGTTGAAAGAGTGGGCAAGGAGCTAGCCCACCAGCCTAATACTGATTCGGAGTTAGAAAATGCAGAAAATATGGTATTTTCAACAATGCTATGAAAAAGAGGAAATGAGAGTTACAGAAAAGCAAAGAAGTTCATCCTTTATCAAGATGACTTGTCCCTCATAGTGAGCTATCCAAAATACAGAAAGGCTGGAAGATTCATACATTCAGTTAGCCCACAAATACCAGTAATTACCAAGTTAAAAATAAAAAAGAATAACATTGATTGTGGGTTTTTTCTGATAATAAAGATGGAAAAATAATGTCAATTTAGACAATTTAAGTACAGGAGAGTTTAAACAAGAAAGTAAAAAACATTAAATTTATCTAGATATGTATCATGTGCTTACACATTTCTTTATTTAGTCAACAAATATGTATGTTTTCATTCACCACATAAGCCAGGCACTGTTCTCAGTAATGAAGATCCAACAGTGAGCAACAAGAAAAAGTCCCCAGCTCAAAGGGCTTACATTCTACTGGAGAGAGAAAGGATAAATAAGGAAAACAAGTCACTTGTTCCTAAGTGCTATTAAAAAAAAAAGGTTGCGGGAGAGCTTTCTAAGGGAGAGAGGAAATACTGGGGTGAGACTGGAATGTCTTTAAATATGGGTATGCACTCAAGGAGATGGCCCTTAGGCAAAGACTTCCAGGAGGTGACAGCACCAGCCATGTGGAGCATTCCAGGCGGAGGTTAAGTGTGGGTGGAAAGAAAAGGAAGGTGTTTGGTGAGAATTAGCGACCCAAGAGGCTAGTGGGGCTGAAACCGAGGTTTTTGTTGTTGTTGCTGTTGTTGTTTTCTTTTTCTTTCTTTTTTTTTCTTTTCTTTTCTTTTCTTTTCTTTTTTTTTTTTTTTTTTTTTTTTTTTTTTTTTTTTTTTTTTTTTTTTGAGACAGAATCTCACTCTGTCGCCCAGGCTGGAGTGCAGTGGCATGATCTGGGCTTGCTGCAACCTCTGCCTCCTGGGTTCAAGCGATTCTCCTGCCTCAGCCTCCCAAGTAGCTGAGATTACAGGCACACACCACCACATCTGGTTAATTTTTGTATTTTTAGTAGAGATGGGGTTTCACCATGTTGGCCAGGATGGTCTCAGGTGATCTGCCCGACTAGCCACCCAAAGTGCTGGGATTACAGGTGTGAGCCACTGGGCCTGGCGAAACCGAAAGTTTGAGAAGAGTGGTGGGCAATAAGTTCAGAGAGACAGCAGAACATCAATCAGGAAGGCTTTTGCAGGCCAATACACAGAATTGACTTTGCTTTTGGAGGCTTTTGAACAGAGAAGTGACATGATTTGATGTATGTTAAAGGCTCCCTCTGTCTCTGGCTATTGTGCTGAGAAAAAAGAATAGAGGGAGGAAGGGCTGGTGCAAAGATCCCAGTTGAGAGATCCCTGCAGTCACCTTTAGGCAGGAGGTGATGGAGGCGGGAGCCAGAGAAGAAGCTGGGATCATGGAAAGGGATCAGATTCTGGATGCTTTGAGAGGAGAGGTGAATGGATTGAATGTGGGTATGAAGGAAAGAAAGAAATCAAAACAGATCCCCAGACATTTGACTTGAGTAATTGGAAGGATGAAGTTTCCCTTTATCTAGATGAAAGTTTGAGATGATTATTGGTTATCAATGTGGAGATGTCTAAAAGACATTAGTGATAGGTGTATGTTATATATGTATGTAAATAACAAAGGGGGATCATACACAATACTCTATTCAGTTTTGTAATGTGTTAGAAGTATTTTTTTCCTAATCTTAAATGTTCTTTGAGAATATTATTTTAAAACTTTATAATGTCCCTTGCTATATTTTAACATTCATCCACTTTCACACATTAGTTTCATTTTATTATCATTAATATATTATGGTTTAATAAAAATCCTTGAGAGCCTCACTGTATCCTTAAAGGACTCATCCAGTTACAAGGTTGAAGAGTGTGAAGTCTTTTAAAACACAATACATATTGAATTGCATTATCAAAAGCCTATACCAATTTAGAGTTCACTCCTAGGTCTCTGAGTACCCACCTGTTTAACCGTACTTTTGCCAAAGTAGAAGATGATCATTTTCAAAAGTTTTTTCCAATTCTATAAGTAAAATTATCTAACAACGTTTAATTTGCATTATCTCACTTTTAGTTAATTTAAGTATTTCTTCATAAATGTATGTGCCTCTTGAATTTTTTTCTTTTGTAAATTGTGTATTCATATCCTTTGAATTGATCACTTCTGAAGTTATCATTTAGTGTTGAAATAATGACTGTAATAACAGTAGTAGCTCACATGAATTATATGCAAGCAGTGCGTTAAGCAATTGACATGTGTTACTCTTCACAACCTTATTATTTCATATTAATACTCAGTTTACAGATGAGAAAATTTTGGATTAGAAAGATGAGATGACCTGCTTAATGTTATACAACTAGTCAGTGTTTGAGCCAGGATTTGAACCTAGGCTGACTCCAGAGCCCACCAAAAGTAATCATATTCAGTAATTTGAGAAGAGAACAAGTTTAGAAACTATAGAAAAGTTTGAAATGTAAGATCTGAATTTACTAAGGTAAGACTTTACTAGGACAAACAAGTCCAGTTCAGAAATGTTATTTGAGCAGTTCAGGTACTCTACCTAATTGAATATCTATCCGGGGCAAAGGTTCATACAAGATGCTGGGGAAATGTAAAGGACCACTTGATGAGCTCATTTCAGAAATGTGAACTAGGCTTCTCACCCCAATACATCTGACCTATTTTCATATGGAAAGTTCTACTAGTTTTGAATTTACTTAAATTATTTTAAGGAGAAATGTTAGAAGGAAAAATATGGGGTACCTTCAAAAGATCCTTTTGAAGAATAATTTCTTTTTCTTGTAGTAGATGTTCTCAATAAGTAAATACTACTTATAATTAATTTTTTTCTTAATGTAATGAAATATTTTTAGAAAGGACAGTGAAGGCCCAGCACAATGGCTCACGCCTGTAATCCCAGCACTTTGGGAGGCCGAGGCGGGCAGATCACTTTAATCCAGTATTTCTAGACCATTCTGGCCAACATAGTGAAACCCTGTCTCTACTAAAATTACCTAAATTAGCCTGGCATGGTCGTGCGTCTCTGTAGTCCCAGCTACTTGAAAGGCTGAGGTAGGAGAATTGCTTGAACCAGGGAGGCAGAGGTTGCAGTGAGCTGAAATCATGGCACTGCACTCCAGCCTAAGTGACAGAGCAAGACTCCATCTCAAAAAAGAAAACAAAACAAAAAACAAAGGACAGCGAAGCCCCTTCTTCCTTCCCTACAGCCAGCCCCGGGCCTCCTTGAATGTACCTTCCTTGGCAGATCTTTATTTTCCCAAATAGATAGTGAGCAGCCATCCTGCCTAGGGCAGCTGCAGCGTCATTAAGACGATTCTTGCATTGTAGGATCAAAGTGTCACTCTAAGTAAGCACTGTAGGTGGCTGTGCCTGTGGCAGTGAGTCAGAAGCAGCTCCTCCTAAGGAAGAAGAGACTGGGGGATTAGGTGAAGAATGCTGCAGGTTGTACAAGGTCTTTGTCAAAGCCCTGGGAACATTCCATTTTCTTCAGACCACGAGCAGTGAGGAGCAGCCAAGGCAAGTGGATCTCCTACTCACCTCTGAGTGAAGCTGAACCAGAAAATTTCCCTACATACTCACATTGCTCATAAAATGAACAAATACATTGTTAACCGATTCCTGCATTGGCCATCCAGGCCTTTAGGAGGTATACATATCACCATCGAAAAGCTGGAAGTGATGAAGGCAAGGGAGGCTTAAACTATAGCAGGACCCTGAAGCAGATCAAGCCATCACTGAGGGATCCTGCTCTGTGGCTTAGGAAGACAACGGACATGAACAATGTCATATGCTCCAAGACCTGCTGAAGTCATGCCCCCTCTGATCGTCAGAAGGACACGTATATATTTTAAAAGGCACCTGGGTCGCATTAAAGCTTTTTTTTTTTCCAAAGGCAACTGGGAACTCTTCAATCACAAATTTATGGAAATTAATGTAATAATCATTATCATAATATAAATAATTACCATTTGACAAACCTTACTATGTACCAGGCATCACACTATACATTTCACAGAGCAATCTCCTTTAATACTTACTAAAAACTCCTGAGAGTGGATATAACTCCTATTGTCATTTCACATGTCCCCAAGGTGACAGAGTAAATGGCAGAGTTGAGAGGCCAATCAGATCTCATGGCAAACAGTGAGAGCTTAATAATGACACTTTCTCCTCTGAATTAGGCAAGATGGTTTTGTTATAACTGTCTTTTTTATATGAGCCATAATATATGCTAACCTTAATATTTATGTTTGCCTTAATTTCTTAGTTGTATTTTCTTCTTGCCTCAGTATTCTCATTTATTAACTTATTGCTTCTATTTGTTAGTTCTTATTAAATCATGCAAAGAGAACATAAATAAATGAAATAAACAAGTAACTTTACTTGTATATTACTTTAAAGTTCAAAGACTTAATAAACTCAAAAAAAGAATAAATACAAATTTGCCAAATGCAAACATAGTGCTGAATCAAAATGCCTTGGGTACTTAATAACGTATTGCACATTGCAATATTGAGTAAAGATAGGAAATAGAGCATACAGCATATCCACAATGGGATTACCAATAACTTTTATTACCACAATAGAATTGATTTCTCCATTTCGAAATTCTGAAAAACAATCTCTGTGAAAGCTTTTCAGTCAGCAAAAGTGATTAAGACCTTTACTATACGTCTTATTCACAAGCACCCCTGAGAGCAGAGTGCCCACTCACAATGATTAGTTAGTGGGTCAGCCTGAATCATAAGAAAGAATGCACCTGACTGAATCACCCATTCCACTTCCTGTAGCACCTGGTTTTCTTTGGGTTTTTGCCACTCACAAATTGTCCCAGCCAAAGCCTGTTCAGCTTATGAAATCTGACAAGGTCACAACCAGAGGTAGTGTGGTAGTGAGATTCACTAGAGTGCTGGTCTAAGAGTTGGGAAATCCATGACTATCTAAAACCAATACACATTTATCTACACAGTTTTATGATATATGGAACCCTATTCTTACCAGTCATGTAGACAAAGCCTTTCTATTGATTCACTGGAAAGCAATGCAGGAAACTACCAATATGTGTCAAAATGAATATTGGAGTTGTTAATATTTCAAAATGATTGAAGTACAAAGTGTCTATTAAATGTGGCCGGTGCTCCTGTGAGTCATCAACCCCACCCTGTTCTCACATGAGAACTATTCTTGCTGCACAGCTTGAGAGCCTCTCAGTACCTCCTTCTACGAAGGCATAACCCAGTCCCATCATCTCCACCTTCTAGGGCTAGGAAGGGACATCTCATCTGTGTGAGCTGGAGAAGAATCATTACTTTAATGGAAAATATTTTAAAATAATATTTTTGTTTCAGCTTGAGGAGGGCAAGCAATGAGACAGAGAGAGAGACAGAGAGAGAGAGAGACTGCTTATGCAATCCTTGTTTGCATTCACTGTAAAAAAAGAAAAAAATACCATGATATGAAACCTATAGATTCAGACCCCTCATACCAGCCTGCCAATGGGCAAGCCATCTCCTCATGTGTAGATTTACGTGAACTCAGCTCAGGAGCTGATCTATAAATCATTTACTATGAGAAATTCGACTGTCAGGTATGAAGATTCCTTGAAGAGCTAAAGGTAAATCTACCATTCGATCCAGCAATCCTACTACTGGGTATCTACCCAAAGGAAAAGATGTCATTATATGAAAAAGACACTTGCACACATATGTTTATAACAGCACAATTCACAATTGCAAAAATGTGGAACCAACTTACATGCCCATTGACTAATGAGTGGATCAAGAAAATGTGATACATATATATATATATATACACACACACACCGTGGAATACTACTCAGTCATTAAAAGGAATGCAATAATGTCTTTTGTAGCATTTTGGATGGAGCTGGAGGCCATTATTCTAAGTGAAGTAACACAAGAGTGGAAAACCAAAAACCATATATTCTCACTTATAAGTGGGAGTTAAGCTACGAGTACGCAAAGGCATACAGAGTGATATAATTTAGAGACTCAAAAGTGGGAGAGTGGCAAAGGGGCCAGGGATGAAAAACTACACATTAGATATAACGTACACTATTCAGGTGATGGGTGCACTAAAATCTCAGAATTCGTCATGTATATTTCATCCATGTAACCAAAAACCACTTGTACCCCAAAAGCTATTGAAATTATATATATACATATATATATGTATATATAAAGAAATTCAACTGTCAGGAAGGTTGAAGATCAGTACACTTTCTCCCACCATCAAGCCACGTGGAAAGGCAAATCATCTGAATGTTGAAGGTTGCATGGTGAGGAGCATGGAGGGAATCGGAATGGAGGACTGAGCTGATCTTAAATAGCATGAGATCCTCAGTCAGTAGAGGAGAGTGTTGCCAAGTCTCCCCTGAGAGTTTTGGCTTCTGTGACTCAACATTTTCTAAGCCTCCCTAGTTGATGAGCCTTGTTATCAGAGATGTTTCCTCCAAGTCAGGCGAGGAAACACATGTTTGAGTTTCCACAAACTGAGTACAAAGTTACAATCACATTCTAGTCTTTCTTTCTCACATTCCTCTGTTTACCTAAGCTGAAATGACGGTATTTCCCAAATTCTCCATTCACCTTATATAGATGGCTAATCATATCCACTGTGTAAAAATTTCACAATTCTAACTTCATGGAAAGTTAATCTTTTAAAAAAGAGCACCTTGTTTTCAAAATTTCGGGGGATGCCTTACCATCACCCTCATACATGAGCTTTTAATTTCCATTTAAGAACAACCATCAGAAAACTACCAAAAAGCAACTGCCTAGATTATAGCCATGTCAGACAAATTCATCTAAAATACTCTATTTATTATAATATGAATTATTTTGTAGATACACAGGCACTCTCAAAATGGTCATAAATTCCGACACAAAAGGAAAATTATAACTATGTCCTTTATTACTTCAGTTGACTCTATCAGTAAGGCTTAAAAAAAGTGAATGTCTGCCTTCTAAGTAGTTCACAAGGTTTTGGCTATGACATTGTAACTCTACTTCAAAACAGAGATTTCCAGAAATCTTCCCTCAGAAATAGCAACTGCATTGCTAAATGAGCCATGCCTGGTTGTTCTGTCTGCTTCCTTCCTGCTTTGTGGACAAATTCTTATTTATGCAATCATGGCATTTAAGTACTAGATGAGACCTAAAGAAATTCCAGTTAAGCCTTCTGCTTTAACCCAACACCACATCAGATTACCCAGGGCTTACCTCTTCAATTCTTAAAGATTTCCTGGAGCAAAGACCCACAATTTCCCTCCCTAGTAAGTTCTAGAGTTTAATCAAGAAGTTTTTTCTCGTGTGTAAACCTAAGCTTTCTTGCGGCAACTTAAGCCCATTTCTATTTCTGATCTCTATGGAAATAGAGAACAGATACTTGGTTCTTTAATAAATAACATTCCATAGACTTGAAAACACTGAAGTTATCCCTAATTGCTTTCTTTTCAAATTACATTTTCCACAGCCCTTTAACTTTTCTTCATCTATTCTATTTCCCAACATTTTAATTATCTTTGTTTCTTTTTGGGTGCTTAACAAATTTTTTAAAGGCCATGTAAAATACAGACAGATCCAATTATACTTAAAATGGTGTAATAAATTTCCAGTAGTTTCTCCAAATAAATATTTTATTCCACTTCCCGTATCACTAAATTGTGACTACATCTTGCAATATGTTGACATTAGGTGGGAAAAGAAGCTGTATGTGGATGGCCCTCTTTGGCTTTGTCTCTTCTTCAGCTTCAGTTTGGAGTTACTGATGCTCAGAACTTTCCTCCAATAATCCCTCTTACCTTTTAGACTCTCCGCTTCTCTCAAATAGGAATCATCAGTCAACTCAAAGCAGGATGTCCCACCCTTCAACCCAAATTCCAAATTTCTCCAGTAAGTCTAAAGTCATTGCCTCAGCAGTTGGAGCCAATTCGACACTATGTTAAACATGAAGTCTTTTCTTTATGATTTCTCTGGACCATGAAGATTGCCATAAGCAGCCTCAACATAGTGAGCAGATTATCATTACTATTACATGCCTTTGTATCAGAAGTTGGATATGTGATTTTAACAATACAGTTGAGACAGAACTTTGAAATGAGAAATTTGCAAGCAGTGGCAAGGAGGTGCTTAGGAAAGGCCATCAAAATGATAAGAAAAATAAAAAGAGAAGTGTTTCATGATTGCTGTCATCTGGCATCATTATGGCTATGTTTTCTGAAAATTCTTGTAGCAACAATTGGCTGAAGCCAAAGGGTTGGGGAGGCAATGATTAGGAATCCAACATAAGAAATAAAATAATGGAAAGAACTAAACTTGATGTAATTCAAATAGCAAATCATCATTCCTGTAACTAACTCAAGGACATGTCCTTAGTTCTTTTAGGTTGTATTTCATCATAGTCACGTATTGAGAAGCTACATAGCCTGGTGCTTAAGAGCATAGGCACTGGGGTCAGACAGTCTGTGTTCAACTCCTGACTTTCCCTTTTAAGACTTCTGTGATAAAGTTTTGTAAACTACAGCTTGTTTTTCTTTTTAAAAATCTATCTCACAAATGTTTATCATGCACTAAGAATTTTTGTAAATTCTTTTTTTTTTTTTTTTTTTTTTTTTTTTGAGACGGAGTCTCACTCTGTCATCCAGGCTGGAGTGCAGTGGCGCGATCTCGGCTCACTGCAAGCTCCACCTCCCGGGTTCACGCCATTCTCCTGCCTCAGCCTAACGAGTAGCTGGGACTACAGGCGCCCGCCGCCACGCCCGGCTAATTTTTTTGTATTTTTTAGTAGAGACGGGGTTTCACTGTGTTAGCCAGGATGGTCTCGATCTCCTGACCTCATGATCCGCCCGCCTCGGCCTCCCAAAGCGCTGGGATTACAGGCGTGAGCCACCGCGGCCGGCCAATTTTTGTAAATTCTTTACAAACATTGATTCATTGAGTCGTTGTAACAACCCAATGAGGTAGAAGTTATTATAAACCCTGTTTAGAGACGGAGAAATGAAGGCCCAGGGAAATGTATTGCCCAAGGCCACACCTAGAAAATGGAAGATTCAGGCTTTGAGCCAAGTGGCCTGGATTCAGGTTCTGCTCTATCACTACCATTGGCGGGGGCAGGGGCGGGGTATTAGGATTAACGGAAATCACTTTCCATCGCCTGGGAAAAAATAAGTACTCAGTAAGTGGTAGGCTTTGCGCGTTTGCGTGTGTGTGGTGATGGTAATTATGTTCCTAACGTTATCTTCCGAAGTGAACAGGCTATGATCCACTGTGTATGAGGCTGACTTCCAAGGGTGTGGTAGGAAGTGGCACTGCTGATCAGCAGGTGGAGCTCTTTTCTCTCATTATATATTTACCCCACCACCACCAACAACCATTTCCTCCACCCTTGTATTGTGAGTTCATTGGGTGATGCTCGATATGTCTAATATTCAACTGAGACTCCATCCAGCTCCATCATAAAACTTTATATAAAAAGCTTTGATTATATTAAAACTATTTTTATCAAGCTGCATTTGCACAGAATCTAAACAAAGTCTAGTGGTGCTCATTTTGTGCCTCTATTCAGTTGAATAAAGTTAATATTTGTTATATGAAGATTTGTTGAGAGTAACAGGTAAAATGTGCTGTGATATGTATATAACAGCTGTTAAAATACTTAGCTTACATAGTCATAGCACATTATACACTTAATTTCAAATTGTGTTTGCACAAATTTACAACTGTAAGCAAGGCAGGTCTAGGATAATTATACCCATTTAGCAGATCAGAATAGTAAGTCCAGGGACATTAGATGAAGTTAACTGAATACGAAAACACTCTTATTGGGACATAAGATTTTTGGCTCTTTCTCTAGGGCTTCTTCCACTATAATATGTTGGTTGTTACTGATGCTCTGTTAGTGACCATTGTTTCCTTCCCTCTTTTATCCTGTGCTGTACTGAAAATCCAGGTGGCTATATCAAGACACAATATAACTCAGTGACAAAACAAACAAACAAACAAAAACAAAACACTGGGTCTGAATTCTGCCTTTACCACTTAGCTATGTGAGCTTGGACAAACTACTACTTACTCTCTCTGTGGTTTGGTTTTAATTGGGGCTACTGATTGAATCCACTTAGTAGCAATGTTGAGGGGAGTGAATGACTTTCCAAATAAGGCATTTAAAGCAGTTCTCAGCCCTTAGAAAGCATGCAACAATTGTTAAGCACATCCTTAGCTACTCTTTCTCCCCTCCCTCCTTCCTTGCTGCCTTCCTTCTACAAACATTTATGGAGTACTTGTGTGGAACCAGGAAGCCACAAGAGAGACACTAGAAGTGTGAGACCAGGACTTAAACTTAGGCTTTCAATGACCAGCTATGCTACTGGAGAGAGAAAACACCCAGCAAGAGCCTTCAGGGAGCTCAAACAAAAGGAAGAGGGAGAGAAGGCAAGCAGAGAATTGATTCATTGTCACCAATATGTTCATGTTTTGTTTTCCTCAGCAGAAGTAATCACTCATTCATTAAGCAAATGTTTACTGAGCACGGTTGTCTGTTCTCCGTTCAGTTCGTGGTGCAAAGTGCCGAGAAGATTTAAAACAAAAGTAGGTCAGATGTGGATTCTATCCCCTAACAACTAAAACCTAATTCAGAAGACAAGAAATGTGATAAATAAATGATCGAAGCAGACGATATATACCATAAGAAAGGGGTGAAATTCTTTTATAGTCATTTCTACAGTTAGTACAATAATCACTCAACATTTATTGGATATAGCAATTAATGTGGTATGATCTCATTTCTAAAACTTTATATCAGCATAGAAGATCATTGAGGAAAATAAATTGGGTGAGTGGGATGAGATGTATTTTTATTTCCTTATTTTCATTGTAATGATAGTGTAATAAAATATCTTAATAAGAGAAAGCTTACTGAAGAAAAAATTATGAAGTGCCTTTCAACTTTTTACTAGGAAGCTCAAATAGTCCTTCGGGCAAGGCAGTTTAGTGAAAAGAAAATGAGTGGGGCAGACAGGAGACAGAGGTCTCACCCTTGCTCTTTGCTTGACCTTGAAAAATTCATTTAACTTCTTAATAACTTCAGTTTGTGGTCTATGTAATGGAGATCATAGCAACTGCATTGCTTCAATCTCAAGAATGCTAAAGAGATACAATAAAATAGTAAATTGCAACATTCTATAATATAAATTCTACTGAAAGCGGGAAGCTATATAAACCAAAGCAACTGAGGGAGTAAAGTAGAAAAATGAGCTAAGACTTCATAATTGATAAACCAGAGGTCATGACTCTGCACAAGCACGTATTCCATGTTAGTGTCTAGTGCTCAATGCTTCCCTTTGGATTCTTATTTCTGGATCCCCATAGCACCTGGGATGATGCTTTGCATATGATAAAGATTCAGTTAATATCACTGATAGAATGGCTTTTAGAAGTTGTAATAATTTTCAGAAGCTTTGGTAAATAAATATCAAAATTCCTATTGCTTAGAAATAAATTTGACTCTCATCTTGCTTTGAAATAACTTAGTTACCAATTATTGACTCCATTCCCATATCTGAGCATTTATTGGGTGCCTCATCACTCTCTATAATTTTTTTCCAACTACAGAACACAATATACAGAAAAGTATATAATTTCAGTCATAATTTTAAAAGCTTGGGTCAGTGGCCTGAACACTAATCTTGATTTAACCCTTACTCTGCCTTCCAACTTATACTACAATGTTTAGGCAGCCTCGTGCATGGCACATGGTAGAGACTCCTTCCAGTTTGTTGAACTGACCTGAATTCAAATTTTTAAGGCAAGAACTTGAACTTAGACTTTCAGTTACTAGTTAGGCTACCAATGTTCTTTGGTTCACGTAATTCACAATTAATCTCCTTCTTTCTTTTTCTAACAAATGAGGCTGATAATTCAAGCCATCTATTTAATTTGAAAAGATGTTGTGAAGATTCCATTCCAACTGCCATTAAACACTTGGATATTCTCAGATGGTGTGATAGATGTGAGAATGTAAAGTACAATAACCACTGATTAAAAATTGGCCTCTGAGTTTACCTGTCAATCAGCTATAGGAAAAAATAAAAAGAAACCTTAGTCTCAATTTTCCCATCTCAACTTTCTCATTCTAAGCTTCATTTATATACACACCTAAAATATTTTTGTATAGATCATTTGCCTCTTTTACACTGAGGTTAAGGGCCTACACAAGGAAAGGAAGACAAGAGCCTGCCAGAGGAAAAAATCTACAAAAATTAGTTTTTGTACTTACAAAATACAGGAATAAAGTAGAATATTAGTGTATCTCTTTAAGGAGTTTGAAATGCTTTATTCCTTGTGGTAAAAGTCTTTGCTAATCCTTAACTATACTTTTTTAAAAAAGGTAAAAAGAAGAGCAACAGGCTAAAATTTCATAGTTCCCCTAATAAATAAAGCACTCAACTAAAGCAGAGGATGCTGACTTCTTGAATGTTTTACTTAGAAAATCCAAAACTGTCATAAAGCGGCCCCTCTATTCGTCATGAGGTATTAACGGGATACGGAGGGCAGAGCTGGGATGTCCAGGCCTACCCAGGTGAGCTGGTTTTCCTGCTCACAGGGCCACTGTGGGATTATAAAGAAAGGGGAAAACTTATTTCTTCTCCTTATCTTATTAATATTCAACTCACGGTACAAATTCCACAGTACAACCTTTCAAAGACCCTAGTATACAAAGAGAGATAAACAGAGTAATGCAAAGCTCTATGAATGATTTCCAATACATATAGTAACAGGGAATCATTTTCATATGGTAAGCTTAAGTGTGTCAAGGAAACGAGATGTAAAGGCAGCAGAATAAATATTAGCAATAGCAAATAGGTCTAGAGGTGATATTTTCAGAATCATAGTCCAATACTTCCTCCCTAGCTCTACTGTGTCTGCCATTGAAGTTGAAGACATACGAGGAGCACTTGACAACTTGAGAACTGCGTTCAAGGGAAGTCTTTAACAATTCTCCTCCTCACCTCCACCCCAGTCCTTACCTTTTCCATCTCTGAAATAGGAGGAGTCTGTTTCACTCGTTCACAGGGCTCTCCAAAGAATAGCCCAGACTCCTTACCAACTTCAGTTAAAAATGCCATATAACTGGAGAGTGTTATTATATTGTAAGTTTTGTGCCACATGGATGCTTTCACTTTAGAATATTTAAAAAAAATAGACTAGATGGTTCAAAGTGTATATTTGCATGCTAACTTCTACAGGAGGAAAGGCTATGTCAAATTAGAGGAAAAACTATCCTGGAAACTAATTCAAGCATTCTTCTGTTTCATTGGGTGATCTCCATTTAATTAAAGAATTGTGATTGTAGAATGGGATGATGCAAACTCAAAATACATAAAAATGCTAGAAACGCTTAGTCATCAATGATGATTCACAATCAATGTGTAGGCTGGGCACAATGGCTCACACCTGTAAATCCCAACAATTTGGGAGAGTAAGGTGGGAGGATTGCTTAAGCTTAAGAGTTCAAGGCCAGCCTGGGCAACATAGTTAGATCCTGCCTGTCTAAAAAAAAAAAAAAAAAAAAGAATCAATGTGCTATTTTATTTAGATGTTCTGGCTCAATGAGGATTACTATACATTTTGCCTGTGGTTGCCAGTTTTCATCATAAATAAAAAAATGTACAACCTTGAAACCTTCAAGGAAGTAGTTTAATCTCTGAAAAGTCAGTAAGCAGTTTGGTATCTTATGATCCTTCAATGTTCTTAGAATAAATTATAATCATTATCTGGATTCACAGGTTTGAAAGATATCAAATAAATGACTGGAATTTCAATTACTACTGACCTAATGATATGTCCTGGACCCCTTTTTTTTTTTTTCATTTTTAAAATCCCTAATATTACCTTGTCTATTTCTCATTTGTTTTTAGTAAATGAAAATCGCAGAAAAATCAGAATGAAATTATATACGTGGTTTTGGTTACTGGTATCTTGATTAACAGATGAAAGTTCCAGATTCTGAAGTAGTGGAAATGAGGGGAGTGGGGAGTCTAGGCCTCTGTGTGCCCGTAATCAGCCATGAGACCCTGAGTGATCCCCTTCAATTCCCTGAATATCAGATTCCCCACCAATTAAAGAAAAGTATAACAAAAGTAACCTCCTAACAACTTTCACTTTATATGGTTTTTTTGATACTTAGGGTGTAGGAAGACAATCATTTGTAAAAGTTTTTTTTAATGAAATTTAGTGGGAAGATGGATTGCTTAAGGTCAGGAGCCTGGATTCTAGTTATCAATGCCACTAACCAGCTGAGGGACCAAGCCAATTAAATACTGTCTGAAACAGGAAGAAGTATTAAATTAAATTAAGATTTCAAAAGCTAAGTGATTTCATGCAGGCCACCTATTAACATTTCTGGATCTCAATTTTCTCATCTAAAATGTTAAAGTGCTTAACTGGACAACGTTTAGAATCTTTTAGCTCTAAATTTCAGTGTTTCTGTATCCTGTTACAAAAGTGGCCATTTTTATTATCTAGCTTTGCTCTATCACTATGGTAGTCAGGTAGCCATTTTCTACACTAATCATTATAACGACTGATTAGCTAGCAGTAGATAGCTTCTGATCTATTTACCCCTCACTCTCCAAAATAATTAATATCGTTCAGGTGTTTATTGAGAGGGTACGAAATCTTGCTGATGAGTCATTTCATTCATTTCTTTGTTCAATAAATATTCACTGAGTTTTCCTGCCTTCTTAAATGATAAATTGTTTTACAGAAACATATTCGGCTTTAAAAAACAAAAACACTTACCTTCTTCGTGCTTCTTTAACTATAAAATTGTGGCCGTGGATATTTACCTCCATTACAGAAGGGCTTTGATGACTCATGACGTATGTAAGGTGCATTGAGGTCCTTGATGGAAGGCGCTCCATCTGTTGCACAGTGTAATTAACGTTATGAGTTTACCGAAAGAAACATAAGAGTCATTGTTAAAGAGCATCTTGGGGGCTGGCTCGGCCTTTAGTCATAAGAAACTTCTGATGTAAAAGAAGGTAATAATTTAAAATAGCTACTAAAAGTAACTTGAATATGAAAAGAGTTAGTTGTTTTTAAACTCAACAAGCCTTTTTATTAATTAAAGGAGTAGCCATGGTAATATCTTCAACATGTTTTATTTTTGAACTAATAAGAAAAACAATTAAGTGTCATGCTTTAGAGGCTTCTATGAAAGCTAAAGAAGGTGACATTCATGTGAATGAGTCATGCTCTTCTTTAGAGAGTTCAGTTACTGCAGAGCTGGGAAATTCCTGGTCCTTTGGTCAAGAGTAGAGAGATGCCTCCTCTACCACCTTTTATATGTGCTTTCCTCCTACAACACATGGCAGCAATGTCAGGGAAAGGGGTATCTACTCCAGGGATCTAAGCCTGATTGCTTGACAAAGCCAAGTGAACGATTTTTCTATTTTAAGCATCCTCTCTGAGTGGCAAAGAAAGCTCTGGGCAGGTTTCAGGGATCCAGAAATAGTTCCTTCTGATAGGTCAAACCTATCAGCATCATGCACATCTAGGTATTTGGTAAAGATTGTTGATGATGTTGATGATGCCTAAGATGGTGTTAGTTATGGGGGCATGTGATTATTTTGATGACTTGGGAACAAGAGGTAATTTTACTCTCAAATGACCCACAGTTGACTGTTGTCTCCAATAAAAGAGGAAGGATGAAGGCCATCATTCTAAGTGAAGTAACTCAGTAATGGAAAACCACTGCGTGTTCTCACTTATAAGTGAGCGCTAAGCTATTGGTACGCAAACACATATGGAGTGGTATAATGAGCTTCAGAGACTCAGAAGAGAAGAGGGTGGGAGGGAAGTGAGGAGTAAAAATCTACATATTGAATTCAGTGCACACTACTTGAGGGATGAATGCACTAAAAAGCTCAGATTTCACCACAGTACAATTCATCCATGTAACCAAAAACCACTTGTACCCCAAAAGTTATTGAAATTTTCAAAAGATTCCAAAAAATATTTGTTTAATGATGAAAGTGAGTGAATGAGTAAAACTAAGGAGTCTTTATAATATCCAGTAAACAAAGGAAGAATTAAAATATTTCACACAAAACTCTCACTTCCACTCATGGCCTAGGGTAACCATGGTGCCAAGGGCCCCATAGTCTCTCTGCATGTAAAATGGCGGTGCTTAGGTCTGTGGCACAGGGCGTCATTCCCACCCAACCTCCAGGAAATGTGGGGCTCCATAGGAGGACCCTTCTCTCTGGTGACACAGCTGGGGTGCAGAGAACAGGAGTTCACTCTGAGAGGTCCTACAGCTCTGCCCCTTGACTCCCTACCCAGGCTGGGCTCCCCTCCCACTGCAGACGGTCCCACTGTGGTGATTGCCAAGTACTCACTTGTCAGCCTGTTCCCTGCCAGCCCCATTCACCTTACCCTCCAAGAGCTAGCAGATGCCCCTTCCTGAGACACAGACCTGACTGCGTCCCCTTTACATTAAACTATTCTGTAGAGCCCTCTGCCCTCAGAACACAGGCTCCGATTCTGTCGTGGGACTTGAGCTCCCCCAACCCAGCCCCAATCCCACCTTTAGACTAGCGTCATCCCTCAAGTGTGCCACACTCTCTCATCCCCATCTTTCACAGAGGCTGCCCTCCTAAGTGGTCCCCTGCTCACTTAGGTGACTCCTATTCATACTGCAGGGCTCAGCACTCTGGCTTCCAGAAAGCGCCTCCTTCCACCTCACCCAATACCAATCTGTGGCCCAGAAGACTATTCCTTTGGTCTCCACTTCAGCTGATGCTCATCACCCTACAAGGATAAGCTCCATAAGGGTAGGATCTGTCTGTTTCCTTCTGCATCCATGACATGATCTCAACCATATGAGAAAGGAAAAACCCTAAAGAGAAGAAAAATATTCCCCTCATCCCCACCATGACTGAGACGAATCATTCAGAGTTTTTTAAAAACGAATGAAATATTTTGAATGTAGACATTAGGAGGTCTTTAAAAGCCAAAATTTACTACAGATTTTCAAACTACAAACAAAAATGCCATTGAGGCATTGTACAGGTTTGAGTAGCTAAGAAACCATCAATCTCTATGACCCACGTAGACAAAATGCAATTTTTATTAAAAAAAAAAAAAAAAAAAAAGTTCTTGGGGCCCAAAGTGAAAAAACCACAGTGAATTATCCCCAGACATGATTAGTTCACGTTTTGCCCTGACCTTATAAAGAGGCACTGTGGGCCGGGTGCAGTGGCTCATGCCTGTAGTCCCAGCACTTTGGAAGGCCGAAGCAGATGGATCATGAGGTTAGGAAATCGAGACCATCCTGGCTAACATGGTGAAACCCTGTCTGTACTAAAAATACAAAAAATTATCTGGGTGTGGTGGCATGTGCCTGTAGTCCCAACTCCTCAGGAGACTGAGGCCGAAGAGTTGCTTGAACCCAGGAGGCGGAGGTTGGGGTGAGCCAAGATCGTGTCACTGCACTCCAGCCTGGGCAACAGAGTGAGACTCCATCTCAAAAAAAAAAGAGCCACTGTGATGAATTACACGTAGCTATATAAGTCTCCAGCTGGGGCTAGGTTTTTGGTTCGTGTAGACCAGGAAGCTGTTTTTGGTGACCTGTGGACTCTGATTGTATCTAGCTTGTTTTCTCATTGTTACTGTTTTTCCTATTTTTTTCCTCTTTTCTCTACATTTTTTTCCTTTTTTCCTCTTTTTTTCTACTTCATTTTTCAATTTATTTTTTCTTTTCTTTTTCCTTTATCTTATTTCTTTTCTTTTCTTCTTTATTTTTGTTTTTCTCATGTTTATTTTTATTTTCTCACTTTATTTTTTTCTTTTTCCCATTTCATCTATTTCCTTTGCAAATTTTTCTTACTTTTTTCTTTTCTCCCATTTAACTTTTTTAGTTAGGACTTCTAGTGCAGTTAGTATAGTTAGTATTGTTGGTTGGTATTGTTACCATGGTTATTATTAGCATACTAATAATACTTAGTAGTATTAGCAAAGTTAATACAATTGGTGGAGTCTGTTAGTGGTGTTAGCCTAGTTAGTATAGTTGGCATTGTTCATTAGTTAGCATACCTTGCATAGGTAGGATTTGTAGTTGGGAGGCACCATGTAGCAGAGCTTGGCCTCCCACTCACCTAGGGAGGAGATCAAAAAGTACATGTTCCTCAAGACCAGTGGCAGGGGCGTGCTCGTCCAGTATGTGAAGCTGACAGGGCACATACTGACTGGGACACAGGTGGTTACAAAAATCATCTATAAAATGAGTGGCTTCCCTACCCTCTCTCTACAGAAAGAGGTAGAAATCATGAAGGCCCTGAATCATCTGAACATCATTAAACTCAACTAGGTGATTGGCAGGTGGACACCCTCTATTTGGTGATGGAATATGCCCTCGAAGGAGTGCTTTTCCACTAAATACACCATCACAGCCACATCAAGGATGACAAGAATGCCCAGGCCCTGTTTAAGCAGACACTGTCCACCCTCCAGTACAGCTACAGAAAGAAAATCATGCACTGGGACCTGAAGCCGCAGAACATCCTACTGCATAAAGAACATAATTTAAATATAGTCAACTTTGGTTTCAGCACCACATTTGCGGAAGGAGAGATGCTGAGAGCCTTTTATGGGACTTGCTCTTATGTTGCCCCAGAACTCTTCCTGGGACATGGGTACCAAGTCCCTAACACCTTATTTCTCTCTCTAAGGCAGGTCTTTTAGGTTGGCAAGAAGCAAAATGTTTTTAACATAAAGTTGACAAATCTCCTAGTGGTTAGGTGGCAGCCCTGGCTAATTTTACAGCAAAATAGAATAATGCCAGAAACATGATAATAACTAAAGGAACATGACTTGAGTCCCACATAGAGACCTCCATGGTAGTTTGCACACCTCTATAATTTTTTTATAAATTAAATCATTGAGAGGCTGAGAGGAGGGAGAGATAAATAGGTGGAACACAATAAATTTTTAGGACAGTTTTTATTGCGTATAATGGTGGATACATGGCATTATGTAATTGTCAAAACCCATAAAATTAGACGACACAGAGAGAAAAACTAGTGTCAACTATGAACTTTAATAGGATATCAATATTTTCAGCTGTAGAAATGTACCACCCCAAAACAAAATTTTAATAATAGGGGAAAGTGTGACATCGGGGATAGAGGAGGTACTGGAAACTCTCTTTCTGCTTAATTTTTCTGGAAACCTAAAGGGGCTCGTAAAAGTAAAGTCTACTTTTTAAAATTTGAATCATATTTGAACAAAAGCCAAAGAGATCATATTTTTGAAAATACTAATGATATCCTCTTATTGGATATAAAATTCCAGCCTGATTATGACTCTTCCTTGAGCCTATGTGTACGAGCGACATGCTCAAAAAGAGCAATGATATCAGAGTCCTTAGTCTACTTTGAACCAAAAAATGAATTATCAGTTTTTAAAGTAAAGATCAGTGACAATCACCATGAAATTGATACCTCTATTTATTAGCCCAGAACAAAAGATAAAATATTTTATATCCTGTAAGACTTCTGTATTTTTGGCCCATCTACATATAGCTTAAAGGTAATGGGAGGGGTAGCTAGATCACACAGACAACTGAATTCTGAGTTCTTCTGGATTTTTTTTACTTCCTTTCCTACGAATCTCAAAAGCCAAGATTTAAATGTCATGGGAAAGTGGAAGTAATACACTATTCTTTAAGGTAAGTCATCTAGAATCAAATGGTTACGGTATGGCAATATTTCATATGTATGTGATGTCTTTGTGTCCTGAGTCATCTTAAGAACAAGTAGTTCAATTATGCATAAAAGATGACATCAGTTACAGCAAACCATTGTGTGAAGAGTTTGAGGATTATCAGAGTCCAGAACTTACAAACTCTATAATGACTAAATACATATTTAAAGAGACGCTGTCTTGGCCCTTCTCTAGATACTGTCTTTTGAGGTTGTGGGATGACATTGCAGTAATCGTACAGTGTATTCTGATGTGGTCAACCCAGGGAAAATTAAGAAATAGGTCAAATTTAACTTTGGAACACCTCCACGGATAACTTATGTTCTTTATTCTCAGAAACAGCTTCTGGATTCCCCCATTGCTTGGGAACTTTTCCTTCCTGACCCTAAAACATTTGCTACTCCTGGCCCCATCTCATGTTGATTGCTTGAAGGACAGGACCTCACCCATGGTGGCCTATGTGGGCTACCCTTCTCCTTAGTATTCTTGCTGCTCCACCAGTACCATTGATTTGTTCATTTTTAATTCACTCATTTTCTTATGTTTATTCACTCATTTACTCACATACACATTCAACATGTCTATGCTGAGCTACACTATAAACTAGACACCAGGCTAGGCTCTGGGATATTGTCCAAACTTGTCCAACCCACAGCCCGTGTGCCGCATGTGGCCTAGGACAGCTTTGAATGCGGCCCAACACAGATTACTAAACTTTTCTTAAAACATTATGAGATTTTTTTTGCAAGTTTTTTAACTCATCAGTTATGGTTAGTGTTGGTGTATTTTATGTGTGGCCCAAGACAATTTTTCTTCCAGTGTTGCCCAGGAAGACAAAAGATTGGACACCTTGTTGTAAACAATAAAAGATGTGGTCCCTCTACTCGTGAAGTTTATAGGCTATCTAGAAAGACAAACATTAAACACAAATCACACAAATGAGTTTTTAATTAAAATGTTCATATGTGTTACACTTATGAGGGCCTGTAAGATAGAGGAAACTAACCTGAACATGTCGGCGTGGGAGTGGGCCAAGAGATGTTTAAGGCTCTGATGTTTTTATTTAGTCTAGTCTATCATCAACATGTTGAAACCTGCCAGTCTTCCATCTCACCTCTTGAGGACAAAGTTCCCTATTCTTTTAAAAATGCAATTAGCTAATCTAATAAATTCATTGTAGTATTGATATGCCTGTGGAATAAAAGCTCCTGGTGATAACTTCAGAAGAACCTCTTCTCTGAACAGCTCCATTTGTTTGCATCAAAGGACAAATCAAGCCCCTCTGGTATCCATAAATCAGTATTTTGTTTTTTGTTTTGTTTTATTTTTGTTTGTTTGTTTTTTGACACAGGGTCTCACTCTATTGCCCAGACTGGAGTGCAGTGGCATGATCAAGGTTCACTGGAGCCTCGACCTCCTGTGATCAAGCTGTCCTCCCACCTCAACCTCTTGCGTAGCTGGGACTACAGGTGCATGCCACAATGCCCAACTAATTTGTTTTTTGTAGAAACAAGGTTTCCCTATGTTGCTCAGGGTGATCTTGAACTCCTGGGCTCAGTGGATCCTCCCATCCGGGCCTCCCAAAGCACTGGGATTATAGGTGTGAGCCACCATGCCCAGCCTCATAAATCAGTATTTCTAACTGGCTAAATTTGAGATCAACTATGATGGGAGAGCTGATAGATGAGCTAATTTGGACAGAGTGGTTCACACTGCATTCTGCCACCTCCTTTATCTTTACCAGGGTGAGACCTGACAGTGATCCTCAGGCAGATGCCCTGGGGCTTTCTAGGCCTCACATCTTGCCCATGACCAGAAGAAAGTCCTTGAGAAAACTCATAGGGACCCACCTTAGTGGTGGTGACCTTAGATCACCATTGTAAACCTTCATAGAAGATCCTTACAATTATCTCTTGGCCTTGGGCTACCTAACAAGATAGTCTTTATAGGAGCCATAAAAGCCTGGGAGATCCGAGCAAGATATTGATCAGCCCATCCAGGCACAACTGTGAGGTAGCAGCAGTTTAACTGCAATCTCTCCCTAGGAGCCTCTGCATTCTCTCCATATAACAGGAATAGCCCACTTTGTGTTACCTGTTTGATGCCCAAAAGTCTGCATTGTTATGTCCCATTAGTCAAATCAGTGTCCATACCTCCTAATCAAAATGTGTCTATCCTCCGTAACATTGTCTCAAAAACCTACTATATCTACAGTATGGTTAGCTGTCATATCAGTGAACAGGTCAGCCAATGTAAATATACAGAATCAATGGGTTAGTTGTATCTCAATGTTCTTATGCAAAATGCTCTCCATTTTCCTTATGTTTTCGTTTTTTTGGACCTCATTTTCCTTATGACTAAGAGAAGGCATCAGACTGCATACACTTTGAGTTATTTTAAAGCTCCTATAATTGGTTAACTTGAATAAATCGTAAAGGTTTAATGGAAGCTTGTTATTTCCACTGATTTATTTCTCCTTCTAGGAATTATAATGTTCATAGACTGGTAACTGTTCCCAATCCTGGGTCAGTTAGCAGGGTATTTCATGATCTGCCTTTCTCCGACCACCTATTTCACCAGAACCTTCCCCATCACTGGAACCCTTCACTCCTTCTATAATTCCTCAAATGGATCATGTTATCCCAGGCCTCAAAGATGTGCATATGCTGTCATGTCTGCCTGGAAGAAGGTTCTAGCATACCTTCTTTGCCTTTTTTCCCTTCCCTGTAATTAGAAAATATTTCAAACACACACAAACACTACAGAGAATCATATAACAGGCATGCATTTACCCACAACTCTTTTAACACATGCTAATATTTTGGTGTCTTTCACTAATCTCTTTTAAAGAAGTGCTGCAGATCCAGTTGAATATTCTACCTTTACTCCATCTTCTTCCCCAGAAGCAAACACTGTTCTGCAGTGTGTGGTTTTTGCTTTTGCCTTATATGTATTTACCCATAAATATTATTTAGAATTGTTTTGTGGGACATTTAAAACTTGTATATATCCAATGCTGAATGTATTGATTTTTTATTTGCATTTTTGACCAATATAATATTTTCTGGCATCATCTCTGTTAATAACATGTAGAGCCAGTTATTCATTTAACCTCTTATTTCCATTATGTGAATATACCATAATTTGATAAGTCATTCACTCACTGAATGTACATTTAGGCTAGTTCACATTTTCTGCTTTTACAAATAGCACCACAGGAAACATCCTCGTAAATAGCTCCTTGGGCATGTATGAGAGAGCTTTGCTCAAGGGTATATGCCTAAGCATAGAATTGCTGGATTACAGGTTATAAAATCTGCACATTTGCTAGATATTTGCAAGTCATGTAAACAACAAAGAATTAGTATACAGAATATATATAAACAATTCCTCCAAATGTGTAAGAAAAATAAATGATTCAATAAAAAATGGACAAAGGATATAAACAGGCAACTAAAAAAAAGAGAAACCCCTATTTGCTGTTAAATATTAGAAATATGGGGCCGGGCGCAATGGCTCACACCTGTATTCCCAGCACTTTGGGAGGCCAAGGCAGGTGGATCACCTGAGATCAGGAATTTGAGACCAGCTTGGCCAAGATGGTGAAATCTTGTCTCTACTAAAAATACAAAAATTAGCTGGTGCGGTAGCATGCGCCTGTAATCCCAGCTACTCAGGAGGCCGAGGCAGGAGAATTGTTCAAACCCGGGAGGTGGAAGTTACAGTGAACTGAGATCATGCCGCTGCAGTCTAGCCTGGGTGACAGGGCAAGACTCCATCATATATATATGTATATATATATATGTATATATATATGATATATATGTATATATATATGATATATATATATATATATATATTTTAGAAATATGTTCAACTCGGTAGTAATCAGGGTAATTCAAATTAAAACAAAGAAATCCCAAGGTAGGCCGCTATTTCATACATATCAAGGTGGCAGAAATTCGAAAGGCTGAGGAAAGAGGATGCTAGGCTGGGAGTCACAGGAGTAATCCTATGGCATGGTAATGAGTGACTTACTCTTCCTGGGCCTTACGTATTTCATCTATAAAATGAATATAATCCCTAAGGACCCTGCAAACCCTCAGGTTGCCTTGATCTTCTCTCCCTGCTCAATTAAATATGATTCTAACAGCACCAGATTTGGGAATATAAAATGGAGGCACATTGTCTCATCAAGCAAGGAGGGCCTGCTAGTATTGAAGAACCCTGTTTTGATGCATTCATTTGTTCTTTTTTTCCACAAACTATTTTTTATTTTTACTTGTTTTTATTTTATTTATTTATTTATTTATTTATTTTCGAGATGGAGTCTTGCTCTGTTTCCAGGCTGGAGTGGAGTGGGGTGATCTCAGCTCACTGCAACCTCCACCTCCCAGGTTCAAGCGATTCTCCTGCCTCAGCCTCCTGGGTAGCTGGGACTACAGGTGCCCTCCATCACGTCCAGCGAATTTTTGTAATTTTTAGTAGAGACGGAGTTTCACCATGTTGGTCAGGCTGGTCTTGATCTCTTGACCTTGTGATCCACCTGCCCCTCATCCTCCCAAAGTGCTGGGATTACAGGCATGAGCCACTGTGCCCAGCCACTATTTATTAACTGCCTACTACATGATAGACATTTGCCAAGTCACTGGCCTTACAGAACTTATGGGAGAGTGAAAAATAGAAAACTCTTAAAGAGACAATCAAATCCACAGTGTTATGTGCAGGAGTGTAGATGGGCAATAGGAGGTGCTATTACCCAGAGTTGAGACATTGAAGAAGGATTCCTAGAAATAGCCATGTCTAAAGGAGACTTAAAAATTGGGCATCATCCAGGTATAAGGAGGAGCAAACAGAACCAGGCAAAAGGCTACAAACAGTGTGAGGGAAGATACAGAAGTTAAAGAGCATTTGAAAGAACTGAAAGACAGTCAGTATCTGAAGGATAGCATTCAAGAAGTGAAGAGTGAAGAGATAAGGTGGGAGGGGTATAAAAAGTATCATATTATACAGGCTATGTAAAGGGGCTTAGATTTTATCCAAAGAGAAAGGGGGGGCTATTGATGGCTTTAAAGAGAAGGGCAGGTTTGGCTTATAGTCCAGAAAGTTCTATCTCCAAGGCCAAGAACAAGAAGCCCAAATAATAACCCAGGCAGGAGGTGGTATAGAGCTGTGCGTGGCAAGTGCCAAAGGGGCTGGAGTGAAATGAGCAGATCTAAGACATTTTGGAGACATAGAATCATTAGGACCTGGTTTGATTAAATGTATGAGGTCAGTAAAGAGAAAGAATCAGAAGGGCTCTTGGGTTTATGGCTTAAACAAACATGGTAAATATTGTGCTATTCACAGGGATGCAGGTCATAGGCCACAGAACAGATGCAGTTTTGTCCCCGATGACAGTGTTGGACAGGTTGAGTTTGAGGTATCTGGGGGACATCTGAGTGCAGATACCTAGTTATTAGTTGAATAAATGACTCTAAAATCTTAAAGAACAGTGTTGCCTCAAAATTAAAGAATTATTACCATAGAGCCAGCAATTGAAACTCTACTAGTAAATAATGTTACCTGGCTGGCACTTCTAGAACAAGTGGAAAGAGCAAAGGAGACTAGGAAGAAGTTGTCAGAGGGGCGGGATAAAAAAAAAAAAAAGAGTGCAGTTTTACATACACACACACTTATAGATGAAGTAAGCAACAGCATCAACAGCTGCTGAGAGCCACAAGAATTTTCTGTCTCTAAATATATTTATCTATTCTAAAAGGTAGGTCTTAGCAATAATGACTTTTCAAGGAAGTCCCATAATGGTTGGTGGACTTATCCTACCCCAGAATTGGCTTTAAGAGATCAATTTATGGCTACACTGGGGCATTGGAGCAGCTTGTGGAGAATTTGACTCGATTTCAACAGTCCCCTTAGAGGATCTACCGTAGTAGGAAGTATCGCTTTTGATTTCACCATGCTTGTCAGTCACACCTGTATGGTTTTAATGCAAGAGGCAACCCCCAATTAACTTGCTCTGCAGTGCCAAACAAGAGCTAGCAGATGATGCCATAGCGAGGTAAGGAAAGTATTCTGTTAACATCTGTGGAAACTTCTGAGATGCAACGGCAATTTGGAAATTTAGCCAAAATGATCGGGACATCCCCTTCCAATTTTAGAAGAAAAAAAAATAAAAGAAGTTAACTGGAAAACGTGCTGAGACCTAGTTCAGGATGTACCAAGAACTCCTGCCTCTAGAACGGCACTTATACCAAAGACTATGCCATCAGTGCTTAGAACTCCTCCAAAGAAAAGAGGGGCTAAGAAAATGGTCCTCTGCTTCCTCAACCCCTTCCAAACCACCACACATTCTCAAACTAGTACCATTTATACTCTGCTAGCCCCATCAGCTGCTCACTAACCAAGCAGACTTATCACTGTTTGAATAAAGGCCTTGACATTGCTACTTTAGTTTAAAAAAAAAAAAGAAATCTGATTTTCATTGGTTGCCTTCCTACTACAGATTGCACAGATTACAAAGGTGGTCACGAATTATGTCTTCCAATAATTCTGCCTTAGTGAAGTCGATTGAATGGTGGCATCCACGGAGCAAGCAAGAAAGAGATGATGGTGTGATGAAGAACGCTTGCTCCTCAGGAAAAGGAAATACAGTCCTTGATCTCTTGTAAATACTTCCAAGGTAATAAAAGCAGGAGCGGGGAGAAGTGCGCCATGACGATGTATGTCAATACATTGTCACTCAGAGTGGATGGTTTAAAAGGTTAAGAGGAAGAAAAGGCAGGCGCTGTATACAGAAATTTTCAGTTGTGTTTTCAAATCACTCATGGGTTTGAGGTGCTGAAAGGCCTGGAGGCCGGAGATTTATGTATAAGCGAATCATTCAAAAATGTATAAATGGCTGCCAGAGCAAAGTACAATGTTCACTTTTGAAATGACAAAAAAAGCTTTGTTTTAAGTAGGCTGAATCGACTAAAGTCAAGTTTCAATGAAGCATGTTTTTGCTTTGGGTGTCATTATTTAGTTTGGCATCCATGCCAAAGAAACCTTTTTCTTACGGCAACTGTTGTTTTTCTTCTGCTCCTACAGCCCTGAAAGTCTAGGCAAGATCCCGATGCTAAATATTTAAATGAGAACTGGCTCCCTGTTTACCTTTGATTCTGATAAAGGGAGTGGGGAGCATGGGGTCTTGATTGCTTGCCAGGACTTGTAAAGCTGATAGTTGTGTGCCTTGTCTCTTGAATAATCTGGAAAATCAAGTTTAGCTGGTTTGATCAAAGAGTTTGCAAGTCAGTTGAGAACTCTTGCATGCAATAACTATAGATACTGTATACATCGACCAGCCAAAGGCCAAAAAGTGAATAGCTTTGCCAGAGATAAAGGATTATGTATGTTATGCTTGTGAATACCAAAAGAAGGAATTCTCCGTTTTAATATGGATTGCTAAGGTTTGTACCAGTTAGACATTCAGACAAACAAAATACTCTAAATCTTAGGGCTTTAACTCATGATGAAAAATTTTTTAATCCTCCTGCTATCAGCCCATTTGAATCCAGTGTGGAGTGAGGGAATAAACGACGCCTTTCCTACTGACGGTTCATCGAGAGACAGGAGAGTAGTTTTCAACAGTTTTGAGATGAGATTGCCTCATTTTCTTGGAATCCCTTTTCATCCAAAGCTTCTAGCTGCAACATCTGTAGAGACAAGATGATTTTGATGGAGATTGATATTGATACTGAAAAGACCTGGCATGCACTGTTTTTCGGACATCCTCCTTTTGGGCAAGTTGGTCACGTGGGAAAAACTCAGTTTCTCTGCCAAGAAATGATTCCCTGGATCAGGAAACTGTATGTCTCAACGTGAGAAACGAGAAAAATTAAAACTGGAAAAGTTCAGTCAGATCATCTGCATCTGGTCTTTCCTCTGAATTAACCATCTGACTGGGTCTCACGAGCTGATTTCATGCTCTGTGCTTTTATTTTGATTTAACTAACTCAAAATTCAACACCTTTCTTGGCAAAACTATGGAAAATGAATTGCTCCTTCAGCCAAGTATTTCGCTTTTAAAAGATAATATTAAATAATTTCCTAAAAGGAAAACCATTGATGAGTCACTCAGTGCCCTAGTGTGAGTAAAGAATATTATGGACACCTGCAAAAAAAAAAAGGCACTTTGATTGTGATTTCCTAAAATGAACACTGTTTTAGTTACTACTGAGAAGTCCCATGAAACGACTGTTGGGAAGAGCTTTACACACACACACACGCACACACGCACGCACACACATATACCCACACACACACACTTGGCATTATACTAAATTACAGGTACAGCAGTGACATATGTAAACGAATATGCCCATACAAGTCACCGAATGTTATGTGCCATGCACAACAATGAGCAATGCATTATTCGAGTTTTGTACTAATTAAAGAACTACTTTGTTGCTAAGAATCAGTGTATTAAAAACATACATTCTTATTAGCTGCATTCCCAAGAGTTAGAAAGATGAGAGGTGGATCTCAGGTTTCAGGGAACTGTTATTAGGTTCTCAAAGTATTTTCTTAATCGCATGCATTTTTTAAGAGAAAGCTCAGAGTCCATATCACATAAACAAGGTCTGATTGTGGGGTTTTGAATGGCTATCGCAGGGTTTCCTTCTTTCCACGTTGTTTTTCCTCCTCACTGCACCAAATTTCACTTCTCGGAATCAGGACCTGAACCAAAGTTAAACACCATAAAGAAATTTACCCAGTAAAAATGGACTTTTATTGACTGAAAAGCATTTTTACAGTGCAATCTGCATTTTTGTAAGTCCTAGTGGAAAATCCCCTATGATTGAGTGGTACTTAAAGACTTCAAAATACGCATTGCCCATGAAGCTTGCAAAAGTCAAAGAAAGGGGACAAAGGGGAAAAAACTGGTCTATCTGACCCACCAGTCTCTTGACTCCACAACAAAAAGACTGCTTTTATGAGCCGCCCTGCTCATTGGCCTCACCACCCTGCCTGGCGTCTCGATCTCGGGGCAATGCCTGCTTTCTGGCCAGCAGTGAAACAGTGCAGACGCAAATTGCCCCATCTCTGCTCCTAGAACCCCTTCCCAAATTCTCGGTCTCCCCATCATTTCTTCCCTGGGACACTGCCTGTTTTTTTGTTCATATCCTCTCCATCTTCTTAGTCCTCTTTAGTTTTTGCCCCTCACTTCAGGTTTTTCTCTTTCACATATTTTTTTTACTTCTCAAAGCACATTTATTTGACAGCTCCTTCATCGTGCAGTGTTATGGGCCACAGGTTCCACAGGAGCCTTCCCTTTTAACCTGAAATGGCTCAGACACAAAATCGTCTCTGTCTGCTTTCCTAATTTATTATCCTCTTAATCCATAGCTTTGGAGCTTCCCTTTCTCTTGTTTGGGGGCACATGCATGCCAGTGATTTGTATAAATGAGAGAGGATTCAATGTCACTCTTTCTCATTTGCACTTTTATAGGCTTTTTGTGAATGGGTGAGAATGAGATTTAATTACAGTTAATTTGCCAGAAAATATATACTCCCGTGATAACATAAAACATGTGAACATTCTCGATCATGTGTGCACAGTGGAAACATTTGAGAGTCATTGCTGAGCCATACTATGCTCACCTACTTTTATAAAATTTGCTGTACATTCTAAATTCTATGCTCTTAGAGGGCAGATTTCCTGGTCTGCAGCTTTATGGCCCTTCTTGGTTCCCTACCTGCCCCCTGCTTTTGGTTCCCTGGCAATGACTCTTGCTCAGTTTCTTTCGTAGATAGCCTTCTGAGTCTACAATTATTCCTTCAGTATCTTCCCTCCGTGAGCACTTCCCTCCCATGTCCTAATCCTGTTCCCAAGAGTTCTTCATTCCCAAGTCCCTTTTTTTCAGTCCCTCTCATCCTGGCTTCCTCACCTGTAGGACCTACCTTACGTATTCGTTTACCCCAACACATTCCTCTTGTCTCCTCATGTATGGGATGCAACCTGGAAAAAGTCGAAAATTGACTTACATTTGGAAGCTAACTGTTGATTTTCACATAAGCAGCATCCTGCTGCTGATAATTATAACCGATACTCTCTTCAGTAGTATATGCCCAGTTAGGCATTCCATTTTTTATTAAAATACTGACAATTACAATTTTTTAGAGACTGTTTTCTTTGCTTTATATTAATAATAATTTATATTATCTTGTTTTAAATTTCTCCAATAAAAATGTTGAGCTTACCACCAAACAGTATACTTTATTTTTGTTCACACATTTCTAGATCATAAATTCACCAAAGACATAAGTCCACAGCTAGTCCCGAATTTAAAAAAATAAAGAATGCATATTTTTTTTTGAGACGGAGTTTTGCTCTTGTTGGCCAGGCGGGAGTGCAGGGGCATGATCTCAGCTCGCCACAACCCCTGCCTCCTGGGTTCAAACGATTCTCCTGCCTCAGCCTCCTGAGTAGCTGGGATCACAGTCATGTGCCACTTCGCCTGGCTAATTTTGTATTTTTAGTAGAGATGGGGTTTCTCCATGTTGGTCAGGCTGGTCTCAAACTGCCGACCTCAGGTGATCCACCCACCTCGGCCTCCCAAAGTGTTGGGATTACAGGTGTGAGCCACCGTGCCCAACCAAGTATGCATATCTTACAGACATCTGAAACTCAATATATACTAAACAGAGAGTTTCTTTCCTAAATTTAATTCAATTCTGTGGCCATTTCTATGCAAATTCTTCCCAAATCTGTACCTTAAACTTTATTTTTCTTTTCTGAGCTACAGATGAAATTATAGCTGCCTGCTGGCCACCTCTACCAAAAGCCGCCTTGCAAACAGTGGATCCAAAATGAAGCCCTCCTCAAAGCCCGCTGCTCATATGGGCTGTAGCCTATAAGAACTCTATGAATGATGTGATCCAAATGCTATGGGACCCCCAAGGGTAGAGGGATGTTTGCTGCCTGACAAGGTGGAGAAAGGCTTACTCTGTAAGAGCCTATTAGAGCTGATTTTTAAAAGACAAGCAGAAAATCTCCCAGAGATCATTTCAGGCACAGAAAGAGAGCCCAATCAAGGCAGAATCACAAATGTCCCAAAGCCCCTGTTTCATTTTCATTCCGACTGTCAATACCCTAGTTTGAATATCTATCCTTAGGTCCATTATGTTCCACCTCCAACCCATCCCCCATGTAGATTTGTCTCTAGTCACTCCCTATCAGGGCTCTGTGTTCCAGCCATAATTAAACACGTTCCATCATGTTACCCCTCTCCCTGGAAAGCTTTTATTTCCTCTCTGCCTATAGAAGTTCTACTTACCATTCACCTTAGTGAATGGTGAGGCCTTCCTGACTCCTCTGAGTAGAATCAATGACACTTTCTTGTGTGCTATTATATCATGTAGTGCTGGTCACAGCCAGACCTGTATTACATCTAGTTTTTGTCCACCTCCCCCACCAGACAATAAACTCCTTCAGAACAGAGACCATATCTTACTTATCTGTGCTTCTCTAGTGGTGACTAACACAGTGCTTCTTATGTGGCAGGTTCTCCATTTTTATCTATTTAATTTAATTGAATAAATGAATACTGAATGAAAAAAATTACATATAGTTTTATCTACATAATTATAACTAAGGTGATACAGGTGACTACTATGCAATTCTTTTCGTTTCCAAGTCTCAACTTGCTGTTGAATCATTTGCAAATTTCTTGACAGATTTTTTTATATATTACTAGGATTTCATGGCATAAAATATTATCTCATAATTTGACTTACTGTAAAAGTAGTTCCTTAGTTTTGTAATCTATAACTAATAGAGCTAAGGTTGTAGCTCTATTGCACTTCCACCCTAACAAGTAAAGCAATTTCAGTTTTAGGTTGAGGTTTTTCTCCTTTTGCCTCTTGATGACTTAAACTCAAAAGGAATAACTTCATTCTCACACAAAGTGAAATAATTACACTGCAGATGAATCTTGTGCTGCACTAATTTTATGTTCTAGGTTAAAATAAATTTTTAATAATCTTTGCCTATAAATAATGATTTAATACAGATGTTCCTATCTTATACCAAATCTTTAGTAATTTAAACTTTTCTGCAATAAATTTGGCACCATACTGTTGTTTCTATGTGGCAGCAGCTGATTGGAAATGAATGAAATATTAGGGAAATTTTATTTACCTTGACCCATGTCCATGTGGGGATGGTGAAGCTGGTAGAGACCTGGACTTAACAGCTCTTCTCTTTGGGACTTTTTCATGAGTTGGGACAACTGGAGCCAATGGAACATTTTCGGTCACTATCTCTCTGACTCCGTTGTAAGGTAAATTCTGTGTTGACTAAAATACATTCTCTAATTTGGGAATCCTTCCTGTATTGCAAAGATTTAAGAGGATGCTTTTGCTCATTGACTTATGCTGAAAACTAATGATCGAAATGCCTGAAAAGTGTAACATGAAAATTAAATAGTCACAAGTGAAGAACTGTATTACAGGCTTTTATAATTCAATCAATATGTTCCAGTCACAAATCTCTTTGATTTTAATAAAATATATTGGTCTCTAGTAACCTACTCTTATATAGCTGGCATAATTCCTAATCTCTTCTGCTTAAAATACCAAATCTTTTTCATTTACCAATAAAAGTAAGTTTCTCATTGTAAATTAGTATTTTCAAGATGATGGACATCCCAATTACCCTGATTTGATCATTACACATTGTATACTTGCATCAAAGTATCACATGTACCACCAAATAAGTATGATGACATATCCATTTTAAAAATACCAAAAAAATAGTATTTTTCAATTGTAGATAGTAGAAACATTTCTGCTTTCTCAATCTATCAAATTTGAAAAGCTTATCTTTTCAGTAAACATAAATGTCCCCAGGGTCTTATAGAACATTGATCCTATGACACACAATGCCATCCAGTAGTTCCAGGGCTACTTGCACCAGACATTTTGAAATAGCATCCTCTGTGGTTGTTTCATTGACCTTGTTCAGAATACATAGACATTCTATAGCTCTAAATGAAAACAAGTTTTGGCCCTTGAAACACATTGCCTCATTTATCTGAGGCATGTATTATTGCCTATTGGGTGCATAGTAAGATTAATTGAAGGAAGTATTAAGATAAAGTCTTTGACCTCTAAGAAGTCATTATAATTTCATAAAATGAAGAGCAATAGACAACAATAACAGTAGAGCTCGGTGTGAGAAGGGATGGAGAAGCAGGAGAGCAGGAAGAAGTTCACTTGACCTTTTTGGTGGGTGGCAGGAGGCATAAAATGTGAAAGGCGTGGACTAATTCTGATGTGTTTAAGAATCAAAGATAAGACATAAGGGACAACAGTAGAGAGTTTCTGTTGAGGCACAGAGTGATCAGTATGAATTCCAGTGTGCAGAGAGTGTAAACAAGCAATGAGAATAGCAGACTGGAGTGGTGGAAAATATCACTGGCTTTGCAAGTGATGGAACTGGGTTTGGGTCCATTCTCTGCACTTACCACTGAGCTGGGTGTCCAGATCTGTGCTCACACCTTAGGCAAATGATTCAAACTCTGAGTCTCCATTTATGAGATTCAGTGCTTATAAATCATAAAGCACTTCAAAATGCAAGATGATAAAATTTCTGTTAATCATGTTATTAATGATCATATTAAACTATTCTCCTGTTTACAATCTTCCAGGGACTTCCCTTTGCACTTACAATAAAATCTAAACTTATTGTGATTGACAAACAATGACAAGATCTGGAACCTGCCTCCTCTTCAGCTCAGTTATCGCTGCTCACTTTTCTTTTTCTTTTTCTTTTTCTTTCTTTTCTATTCTATTCTATTCTATTCTATTCTATTCTATTCTATTCTATTTATTTTTTGTGATGGAGTCTTGCTCTGTCTCCAGGCTGGAGTGCAGTGGCACGACCTTGGTTAACTGCAACCTCCACCTCCCGGCTTCAAGCGATCCTCCCACCTCGGCCTCCCAAGTAGCTGGGACTACAGGCATGTGCCACCATACCTAGCTAATTTTTTGCATTTTTAGTAGAGATGGGGTTTCACCATGTTGACCAGGATGGTCTCATGATGATCCACCTGCCTTGGTCTCCAAAGTGCTGGGATTATAGGCGTGAGCCACCACGCCCGGCCCTGCGCACTTTTCTTTAACAGCACTGGCCCCTTTCCTCACACCCCAAATGCCCAACTAAGCTCAGCTGGGTCACCTGAATTTTCTCTCTTTCTATTTCTTCTCTCTCTCTTCTCCCTTCATCCTTCTCCCTGGGTGATTGAAGAAAATCTTTAGATCTTAACTCAAACATCCCGGAAAGGTCTTCTCTCACCACTTTATCCAAAGTAAAATCCCAGCATTTCTCTAGGTCCTGCATCCTATGTAGTTTCTTCACAGCATTTACCACAATCCGAAATTACTTTGCTTAGTTATTTGTGTCTCTGTTGCCAATTGGCTCCTGAATAATCCATTTTTCTACTTTACTGCATCGTTCTCTTTCCCATTGAGCAACAAAACAAGAACTCCTTGACCTCATCTATATTTCTCTTCGGTTGTTGGTTCCCTTTACTGCAAAATTCATTGAAAGGCTTTCCGTGCTTGCTAGATCTACTTCCTGCTCTCCTTTTCTGCCATGGCCATTATTCTATGAAATGTATCTTATCACTTTCAGTAATGACCCCATATTGCCAAATCCAATAGACAATTCTCAGTCCTCATGTTCTTTTGATCAGTAGCATTTGACAACATTAATCATTGCATCCTCCATAGCACATCACTTTCTTTGGCCGCCTAGATTTTATTATCTCTTGGTTTTCCTATAATCTCAAAGCTACTCTCAATTTCCTTTGTTAGGTCCTTACAACCTTGGAGGGCAAAAAGTAAGACTTAATCTTCTGGCCTCCCCTCAATCTACACTCACTCCCCAGGTCACATTATTCAGTCCCCTGGCTTCAATATCATCTATATGCTGATGGTTCTCAAGCATTTATTTTCAACCCAGAGAAGTATCTACTGGGTATTTCCACTTGGATATCACAGAAACAGCTCATAAGATGACTGATCTTTTTACCTACTGCTGCACACAAAATTGCTCAAAGAGTAGTAACTTAAAACAACAACTATTTTATTATGTGTCACAAATTTGGTTCAGCTGGTGATTCTTCTGTTCCCCATAAGAACATTTAAGGGTACTTTAGTGAATAGATAGGTCTATGGGACTATCTTCTGTTGCCATCACAGGATGCCATAGAGTGAGTAATTTATAAACAAAAGAAATGTATTTCTTACAGTTCTGGAGACTGGGAAGTCCAAGAGCATGGCACCAGCATCTTGTGAGGACCATCATGCTGTGCTATTCCACAGTGGGAGAGCAAACGGTCAAGTGAGAGTGTGCATAAGAGAGGAGCTCCAGGATCTGGGCTTGCCTTATAACAACCTACTCTTGCAATAACTAGCCTGCTCCTGTGATAATTCTTAAAAGATTTTCAAGAAGGCACTAGCACAGCCCTATGCAACTGTACAGTTTGTACACTTGTAGGCCTAGCTCTGCATATCTTACTCAACTGGGACTTTTGACCAGAGCAGCCACTTGTGGCCTATCCAACGTGGCAGTCTCACAGTATCCAGATGTCTTACTTGGCATCTTACCTTCCCCAGAGTAAGCATAATCTGTAAAGTTTCTTTTGATCTAGCATCAGGAGTCCCAGCATGCCATTTGACTAATGCAGTTACTAAGCTCAACCCAGTTTCAAGAGGAAGAGAATTCAGAGGTCTTAGTATTGCCTTCAAGGGCATATATAATCTAGTCCATCTCCACCTCCTCGTACCTCTTAGATTTTCTAGCGCTCTCTCCCCTTCACTGTGTTGCAAATATATATACCTCTTTGCTTTTTCTCACCAAGGATATTTTGCCTCTGGACTTTTATACTTGCTGTTTATTATGTTTAGATCATTCTATCCCCAGATTCCTGCATGGCTTCCTGCCTCCTTTCTTGCAGCAGTCTGCTCAAATATCACCTTACTAGACAAGTCTTCTTTAACCCTATCCAACTTCCTCATCACTCTCTGTTCTTTTATGGTCTTTTATGTCTCTTCTTTGTCCCTACCTCACCTGCCATAGTCTATATTTATTTTATTGGCTATCTGCTTACTACTATATCTACTCTCCTAGAACAATAGGTAACACATTAAAGGTACTCAACAAATATTTATTGAATGAATGAATATATTTCTACCTCCTAAGACAGTAATTGCACATAGTAAATACTTCTTGAACACACAAATGAATGACTATTGGTAATTATGGTGGAAACTAAGCAATGAATGACAAATGTCTTATCTATAGTTTCCTTAAACTCACTAGATTTTTTTTTTTTTTTTTTTGAGATGCAGTCTCACTCTATCACCCAGGCTGGAGTGCAGTGGCATGATCTCTGCTCACCGCAACCTCCACCTCCCGGGTTCACACCATTCTTCCGCCTCAGCCTCCAGACTACAGGCGCCCGCCACTACGCCTGTCTAATTTTTCATATTTTTAGTAGAGATGAGGTTTCACCATGTTGGCCAGAATGGTCTTGATCTCCTGACCTCATGATCCACCTGCCTTCGCCTCCCAAAGTGCTGGGATTACAGATATGAGCCACTGCGCCCAGCCAATCACTAGATTTTTTTTTAGCAGTCAGGTGACTGATGAAATCCACAGTATATGATCTTCTTATTCTTCTATCACTTACTATTCTTATTCCTTCTTACTTCTTCCCACATTATATTTTGTGAATACATAGTTACATTAATGCATGCCAGTTATTTTACCCACTTTTTCTTCTTAAGTCATTCAGGTGAAGAGTAACTGTAACAAAAGGGGGTGGGGGAAGGGTGATTAATCTAGTCAAATTATCAATCAATTACATGGAAATTATTATCACATCAGTCACATGACTGACTTCAGTTGTTTACAAACTGCTTTGTTAATTCAGTCAAAACAAGAAGCTCTTTAAAGTGATGCAGATTATCTGAGCAGCTTTAATCTCAGTCAGCATTTTCATTGTAACTTAAGATATGAATAACTGCTAATATATTATCCCTTTAGTAAGGACTCCTAGCTGGGCACGGTGGCTCACGCCTGTAATCCCAGCTCTCAGGGAGGCAGAGGCGGGAGGATAGCTTGAGCCCAGGAGTTCAAGACCTGCCTGGGTAATATAGTGAGACCCCGTTCTCCACAAAAAGGAAAAAAAAAAAAGTAAGGACTCCTAAAAGTTATCATATTTAACCAGCATGAGTCTCTAAAGTAAAATTTCAGTTATTCCAAGTTATCCAGGTGACAACTTACAAGCTGACCAAGGGAAAGTACTTTCAAAAGGCCTTTCTGACACCCACTTGCCCACTTCCTATGAATCAGACAAGTACTGACTGATAGCATTTCATGCATCCACTGATTTATTTAATCAAAACATATATATTAAATGCCTCTTATAAACTAGGTAGAATGAAGTTTATGCCCCTTTTTAATAATTTGGTAGAGAAGATTGAATGTGAAACTTCAAGAATCTTGGGTATGGTAAACACAGAATAGCCTGAAGGTAGCTGAAAGCATCTTCGAATTTTAGTTACACTAGCCTCAGAATCTATGTGAATTTGTGTCTTACATCCTATATGTGTTTGTTTTAATAAAAAAGAAGTCTGGATAATATTTGAAATATCAATTATTGTTAGAATGCTACATAGCTTCTCTCCAAAGCTATTTTATCTATCTATGTATGGGGCTAGAGTCACTTGCCCGGTCTTCTTTGCAGTTATATGTAACCATTTTCTTGAGTGTCAGTCGTTGACATGTGACCCTGTTCTAAACCTTACTGATAAACTTTTTAAAGCTCAATCCTCTAGGCCCTTTCTCCTTTGAGTGACTTTAAGCAAAAGAGCATGATGGCCAGGAGTGGTGGCTCACACCTGTAATCCCCAGCACTTTGGGAGGCCAAGGTGGGTGGATCGCTTGAGCCCAAGAGTTTGACAGCAGCCTGAGCAACATAGTGAGACCCCATCTCTCTCTGAAAAAAAATTAAAAAAACAGCAGTCTGACCTTGGAAGCCACATGTTGAAGATGACAGAGCTATGACACAGAAAAAGCCTGGGTCTCTGAATGACCCCTTGAAGGGAAAGCTGTATGCCAAGCTCACAATTACATTAGTGAGAAAGCACTTCTACATGCCTGAGTCATTGCATATTGTAGAGTTTGTTAAAGCTGTTACTTTTGCCTTAACAATCTAAATCTCTTACTCTTCTTCAAGATCTCTGAGGAATCATTGATATTCCAGGAAGACGTGATATATTTGTTTCATAGCTTCAAACAACCCTCAGCATATCACAGCAAAACCCTGGCAGGTGTATGTCACCTTTTCTGAGAGGTATGACATGCCACCATGATGCCTCCCCAACATACATGGTAACCCCTGACCAGTCGCAGGGCCTAAGTAAAAATTTACTCTTCAGTACATGACCACAGTGTTAGAGTCTCTGGAGGCCTTGGAGTCTTCCCAGACCTTCAGCACCATCCCCTGTGACCTAATTAAGGAAACAGCTTGGCAGCCAGCTCAGGAAAGCCACCAACCAACCCCTTTCATGAACAGCAAGGCCTCCCACTGCCATCACCAGATGCCACGCTTTGGCACTAGGCACCAGATCCCCTCCCGATAGGAAGTATCTCTTTTCTAGAGGGTGATACAGCTTCTGTCATCCATAACGTAGTTGTTTCTATAGCTGATATTTGGCAAAAAAAACCAAAAAAACCCCTGATTTTTGAAATATTTTTATTTTAGGTTCAGAGGTACATATGCAGGTTTGTTATATAGGTAAATTGCCTGCAGCAGGGGTTTGGCGAACAGATTATTTCGTAAGCATAGTGCCCAATAGGTAGTTTTTGGATCCTCACCGTCCTCTCACCCTCCATCCTCAAGTAGGTCCTGTTGCCTATTGTTCCCTTCTATGTGTCCATTTGTACTCAGTGTTTAGTTCCCACTTGTAAGTGAGAACATGTGGAATTTGATTTTCTGTTCTTGTGTTAGTTTGCTTAGGAAAATGGACTCCAGCTCCCTCCCTGTTGCTACAAAGGACATAATCTCATCTTTTTTATGGCTGTGTAGTATTCCACAGTGTATATGTGCCACATTTTCTTTATTCAGTCTACCATTGATAGGCATTTAGGTTGATTCCATGTCTTTGTGATTGTGAATAGTACTGTGATGAACATATGTGTGCATGTGTCTTTATGATAGAATGATTCCTATTCTTTTGGGTATATACCCAATGATGAGATTGCTGGATCAAATGGTAGTTCTAAAACAACCTGAGAAGTCAAATGCCTTGTCAGAAGCCACACAGTTATGGTTTCTGATTCTTCTGTTCCTTAAGCAATGTTCTTTCTAATATCCGATAGTGTCTGAATTCTTGCATGAAAAGCCTGCCTGAACATCAAATATCACAGAACTTCACATCTAGAAGTGACCCTAGTCATCATTTCAACCCAATCCTTTTGGAAAGGGGCAAACTGTAACGTAGGGTCCCCCTGCCATTTAAGGCCAAGGAAATATTTTCAACAGCCTATTGTGATTTGTACCTTCAGGCACAAAGACTGATTAGGTAACAGGTTTCTCAAAATGCAGTCCACACTCTTAAACTACAACTGATCTAACTTCTGCCTTATCTTATATTTTTCTTTCTCCACAGTCTCGGGTATTTCTTTCTTCTCATTCATTATCAGCAAGGACTTCTTCATCTGCTATTTTTTGAAGCCTCACCATTCTGAAATGTCACATAAAATAGTATTTATTTTAGCTTGTGAGCAGTTTCCCTTCACAATGGCCTGTCCCACTCAGTAACATTTTGTTCAGTTGGTTGGTTTGTCAACTTCAGATGTTTGGTGATGAAATGCTGACATATTGCATGTTTATATGCTGTCATGTCACTTTCTAATTAGGCGATTTAAAAACAAGAGTTTATTATTCTCTGGATCACTTCCATTGGCTGTTTAAATGTTCCTTCTGGGCAATCCCACTGGTTGTTGACTGACGTCAAAACACTCTAAGCTGTTGTACACTACTGTTTTTGGTTTCTCCTTCATTTCTCATAGTTTCACCTGATCAGGAAATGCCAGTTTTTCTGCCTCCACAGTGCAGGATAGTCCGTCATTGAAAGCTTTGTTTTCCTTCAGCGCCATTTTACCTTGAATGTGTCATCACCCTTATTAATTTATCTTAGAATTCTGTGATGAGATGCAGATGCTTTCATGAATTACTGTGGGTTATTAGAGTTACTTAGTTGACCATGCCTTTGCCCATCCCACAATACTGGAAGTGAGATTTGTTGTTCTTTCATTTTCCTTATAATGGCCAAACACCATGATTCTTTCTGAAAGAACGTCTCTCATTTTCCCATTATTGGTTCCTGTTTTCTCACTTCCCGATTTGCAGAAAATTTCAAATTTTGTTTTTTCCAAGGCCAATGAAAAGTCCCCATTCAAGATACCTGTTTTTATATCTATCATTTTTTTTCCCTCTCTTATCTCATAGGTAGAGATAACCCAGTTTCTTGCCTTCTTTCCATTTTGACCCAGTTTCTTGCCTTCTTTCCATTTTATCAACTTCCGACTCCAAGAACTTACTTCTTTTCTTAGTGCCTGCCTCTCCAGCACACTGAGTTTTCTCCATTGAATGTTCTATGCCTTCTACCTGCCTAAAGGTTCTGGCATCACTCGTCTTGAAAAACCATCTGCATTCCTGATACCTATAATTTGCTTTCTGCTTTTGGTTGTCCAACTTCTCACCTGCAGTCTTCTGTCCCTACTGTTGCTGTCTCTTCTCACTCTGGTCTCTTTCCCACCCACCATGTTTCTCAAGCATGAAAACAGCCTTCTCAAGGGTTGACAGTGACCTCCCACTGACAAGTTCAGAGGCTTTGGCACATTCCTCAGGCTCCTTTGCAGTGTCACTCTACAGATTAGACACCACATCCATGCTGGATGTTCCCTTCTCTGTGGCGGATTCTTACTACATCCCGAGGTTTCTCCTCCCACTCCTGCCTGCTGCTCACCTGCCTTCTTCACAGCCTCCCCTGTCCCTTCTCACTCTTCTAGGTGTGAGCTTCTCCCAGGTGTGAACTCTGCCCTGTGAGCCTTTCTTACTAAACCTCAGCAATTTCATTTTACTTCCTGCCTGCAAAAAGATGTATCTCAAACCAAACCCCACCCCACCCCCCAACTGGCTGTCCCTTCACACTTCCCTGAAAATAGAATCAGCATTTCCTACATCAGAGTCTCTCACAATTTCAGAATTATCTGTGTAGATTTCCTCTTGCCTTTACCCCTTACCTGTATTCAATCAGTCACAAAGTCTTACTTTTCTTCTATTTAAAATCTCTTAAATCTAAGCCCCATTGTTTTTTGTTTGTTTGTTTGTTTTTGTTTTTGTTTTTTTTTTAATCTTTATTATCACCATTATAATTTGGACAGTTAGGCCAGGCGCGGTGGCTCATGCCTGTAATCCCAGCACTTTGGGAGGCCAAGGTAGGTGGATCACGAGTTCAGGAGATGGAGACTATCCTGGCCAACATGATGAAACCTGTCTCTACTAAAAATACAAAAATCAGCTGGGCATGGTGGTGTGCACCTGTAGTCCCAGCTACTCGGGAGGCTGAGGCAGCGGAATCTCTTGAACCTGGGAAGTAGAGGTTGCAGTGAGCCAATATCACGCTACTGCACTCCAGCCTGGTGACAGAGTGGGACTCCACCTCAAAACCACACCAAACCAAAACAAAACAAAACATAATAATAATTTGTACATTTACTTGCTCATGCTAGATTTAATATGATAACTTTAATGTGAGCACGTCCTTCCCTATAACTTTTACCCTATCTTACTCATCATTGTCCTATCATTCTTTCTTATGAGTTTTTTATGTCACTGTCCACATTAAAAACCATCCCTGATAACCCAAGGATTTATACAGCTTATGTTCTTTAATTTGCCATTTACTAAACAGCACTGTACCGAGCACTTTACACATTGTCAGTTAAAACATGCACCGCGCGTTCACACACACACACCTCCAATGAATAATTGTTATTAGTCAAATTTTACTAAGAAATTAAGGATTAGAAAGATACTTTCTTGCTCAAAGAAAAATAGTTGGCAGATGACTGTTCTGGAATTCTAACTCAAAACTCAAAAGCAACTCTTAATACCTAAGATATATTGTCTTTATTCTTGTACAATAATCTACTTTTCAGGCTGCAACTATCCATTGTTCACTTTCCAAAAAATCATACCTGGCATGTCCCTGTCTTTGTGTTTTCTGCTTCCTCCTCTCCATCTATACAAGCTCCACTGGGGCCCATCTTAGACCACCTCAGCCCATATGGCTTTCTCTCCTTCTCAGACATTTATTGTCACCATCACTCATTTAGTTCGCAACCATATGTTTCTTGTTGCTGTATCTTGTGATTACCTTGGACTGCCATTCGACTTTGTCATCAAATCTTGTACATTGATACGTATTGTCTCATTAACTAAATTGTAAGAGAAGAAACTTTTATTTTTTGGACCCAACTTTCATTTTCCACCCCCTCAACTCAGTGCTATGCTCACAACACATACTTATGCATGATGATGTGATTTTACTTAATGCCTACTGTATGCATAGCAGTGTATGTTTTTCATAGGTGATATATACTGTTCCCGGTGGAGGGGATCCAGGTTCTTGGCATCTTGAACAAAGAATTAGACAAAACACACAAAGCAAGGAAAGAATAAAGTAACAAAAGCAGAGATTTACTGAAAATGAAAGTACACTCCACAAGGTGGAAGCGGCTCAAGAGCTGGGTTACAGAATTTTCTGAGGTTTAATACCCTCTAGAGGTTTCCCATTGGTTACTTGGTGTACACCCTATGTAAATGAAGTAGTTGCCTGCGATCAGTCTGATTGGTTGCAGAAACTGACCAATCAGAGGCTGAAGTGAAGTTACAAGTTATACTGCTATGAAATGAAGACTTGGCCAACGACCACTCTGAATGGTTGTGGGAGGGGACCAATTAGAGGTACTTCCAATTTTTATCTGACATGCAGAAAAGCAGAGGCAGTGCAAAGGGAGTAGCCTCTGGTCCTCTTGTTACTTGGGTATGGAAAGTTGGGGTTTTCCTTTTGATTTAGATCTGGGAAGTCTGTGTGAACTGGCCTTAGGTTCCCTGCCTCCAGACCCTATTCTCCTGACTCAATATGACTCCTGCGTTTGTGAACTAGCAGTCTCAGGAGGGTGTAAATAAGAACTGTAAATGCTTTCTAAAGAGGATACAGGATGGAAAACATCCAAATAATGTCTAATTCCACACCAAGCATTCATCAGTTTTAATATTTTATAAATCCTTATAACTAAAAATATGAACTACTACTGTTGTATTCCTCAGTTTAAATCTCCTCCTTTATTTCCTAATATGAAAGTAACCAATGAGATGAACTCTTTAACAGTTGTTAAAAACTACTGGAACTAAGAAATCACAGTAGACCTTCAAAGAATCCAACAGCAGAAGTAAAATAAATATATAAATATATAAATATATAATATTTTACCTCTCTTTTAATTTCCCTTTGGTTGATTTTAATAAGGAGAATCTCTTAAAAAGCACTCTAGATGATGATAAAGCAGTGTTTTAAAGGTGAGTGGAAAAGTAGCTCTGTCCAGAGTCTACAAAGTTTCCACAACCCAACTAAATATTCTTGATAAATGTTACACAAAAATGTTTCTTTCAACATGGTACAATCTGTTGATTTGTTAGGAAATTGGCTGGTCAAAAGAGTAAATTAATCATGTGTTCTAACTGCCATTATTTTGTTGCCCTGGCTTTTTCTTTATTCATTCATCCTTCCAAACTTGTCCCAATCTTTCCATCCTTACCACCATGGCCATATTTCATGGCCTCTTTCTTCACTTTAATTCCTCTAAACCATCCACCTGGTCTACCTCCCTCTAGGCTTCACCCTTCAAATCAAACCTCCACTGATCCCCAACAAATACCTTTCTAAATTGTATCTCTAAAAATACTGTCTCCTGTCTTATGAGCCTCCCACATTCTTCCAAAGTTTTCTGAGAATAAAGTTTAAACCCTTGAAACTGGTACACAAAGCCCTTTGGCATCTGACTCTTGCTTTTTTCTCCATTCTCATCTCTCCATTCTTAGATTCTTCCTCCTCATGTTTTGGCTTTTAACGTTTAGGAGAAGTATTTTTATGCTATTGCCCTTTATTAAGTCATACTTAGGATCAAAATGCAATGCTATATACAAACCTTAAAGCTCAGTCAAATGTTAGAGCATGCAAGAGTTTTCATATGGAGCTGGATGAACTTTCAATGTGTGGTGCTGCTGAGTGACCTGAGTGTTATTTCTCATGAACCTTTTCCCCATCTATAAATCTTTTCCTTAGAAAGGAAAGGCGCCTGGCTACAGCAAAGTGGTTAGCATGAAACCAACAAGTTCTTTAGGGATTTACCCATCTCTACAGGAACAAATTCCTACTGTTTGTCAGGTTTCTGTGAATTTATGTAAACAAGCTTCCCAGACATTAAGGTACAAAACTTAGACGTAGTAATAGAAAAACATCATAGTACAAAAAGGCATTCAATTCTCTTGGAAACACTGTGCCTATTAAAGGCATAAACACTAGGTAAAGAAAGTTCAGTAATCCTTTCCCTAAGGGCAATAATGGTTTTTACATTACAAAATCCAATGGTTGCTCTTTATTTGAGGGCTGAGAATAAAGTGCCAATTTGGAGAGGAAACAGTGTAACCAAGTCAAAAGCTCACATCTAAATGGAGGTTCAGTACTTTCCCATTCTCAGCAGCCTTCATCCAAATGTACTTATAGCCAGCGTGGTCTTTTGATTCTCCCAGATTCTGGCTTAATCATCGAAACCCATCAGCTCACTTAATTCTTGCCTACTTTGGCTGTCCCTGCATGTCCTAAGGGAAAGCCAGGACTCTACACCCAATTTAATACCTTGATAAGCCTTTGTCTTGGGATCTCTCAATCCTCTATGTTCTCCCAAAATAGCAATATGGATGAGCAATAAAATTATATCTGACAACTACTCACTTAGGAAGGAAACAAAGAGACCATGCTTTAAGCTAATTCATATACGTGATCTCACAAATAAAAAGCATTCAAAAGCAGTTATTTTTGAAAATAGTAGATGAGTGCTACCATATTGCAGCTTGGAACTATGAGCCCAGAAGTGAAATAGTTTTCCCAAGCTCTTGAAATCAGTATGTGGCAAAACCAGGATATAAACTGATATTCAAAGGACATACTCTCCCTTCCATGCCAGCTGTTTCCCAGAAGAGATGCATGGTCCTGTTGTGACAAAGTGAATTTCTAGGAAACAAGAAATCCAAATATGGAACTAATTCTTAGCAGGTATCATGGCCTTCTTATATCTTGAATAATGAGATAGATTGTTCAGAGAATATGTTCCACATCTCATAGCTCCAGTTTCTGCTCCCCAGTGAATATTATTACAATGTTACTGACCCTCTAAGTTCTAGGTCTCTATTTTTAGAAATGGTGTTTTTAACTCAACAAATATCACCAGGACAAGTAGAGACAATAACAGGAAGATATAAAGGTACAGAAAAGAGATTACCTTAAAAGTCAAACCACCCCTACTTTCCCATTGCACAATCTCTTTAACCTCAAATGAAATCCTTTCTTTCAGCATTGCATTGTGATGAACAGTGAAGTACAAAGGAATTACCCTTGTATTATCTCTACTGATACACAAGTTCAGACTGAAACCCATAGCGGCATCCTCCATGATCTCAACAACTATTGGTAAATTCAAATGTCAACATTTCATTCCACAAAAGGTCAATATATCAATGACCTTTTGTAGTTGTTTAGATATCTGTCCTCAAATGGTCTTCTCCAAACATTCATTCACTTAATAGAATGTCCGTTGTGTTTGTCATACTATGGTAGGAAATATTTTAAAAACACATACATCTCTACTACTCTCACCATAATATAAACATCTTCTCCCATCTAGAGCAATGTAACAGCCTTCTATTAGGTCTCCTAAGTCGTTCTAAACAAAATCAAACTACAGTACACCCCTACCTAAGATCTTTCAGTGACTGACCATTACAAAAACAACAAAAATCAATTTCTTTTCTTTTGTTTTGTTTTGAGATGGAGTCTCGCTCTGTTGCCTCAGCTCACTGCAATCTCCGCCTCCCAGGTTCAGGTGATTCTCTTGCCTCAGCCTTCCAAGTAGCTCGGATTACATGCACCTGCCACCACACTAGACTAATTTTTGTATTTTTAGTAGAGGCTGGGTTTCACCATGTTGGTTAGGCTGGTCTCGAACTCCTGACTTCAAGCGATCGGCCCATCTCAGCCTCCCAAAGTGCTCAGATTACAGATATGAGCCACCCCTATGCCCAGCCAAAAAATCAGTTTCTTTACCTTGCAAGGTCTGCCCTCCTTTTCTATGCTTCAGCAATACCAGGCCTTTTCCTTACATGTTCCCTCTGCCTGGAGTGTTCCTGCACCAAATCTTCACATGTCTGAGTTTCCCCTCAAAATTCAGGTTCCCTGAAATGTTACTGTCTCAAAGAGGGTCCTTCTGATGATTCCATCCTAAATAAACTCTCTACAATATTTTTCTCTTAAAATATTCTTTAGATAATTTGTTAATATATAGAATAATTTTTAAATTATTTAGTATTGGTTCCATCACAAGGGACTATCCAATCCTATGAAGACAGGCAACTTACTAATTTTGTTAACCACTGGTCCCAGGGCCTAAGCAGAACCTGGCTCACCAAGGCTCTCAATACACATCTGCTGAATGGATAAAAGCAGTGTTGACTTTGACATATGAAAGTTTCAATTAAAAAAAAAAAGCATCTATATAACTGATACCACAAAATATTTAAAATATTTTTATTGTAAATCAGAGAAAATGAAAATAAATTTTGAGTACTGAACAAGATTATAGCTAAGTGATCATCCTGTTGCTGGAAAGAAAGAGGAAACCAAGGCAGCATTTTAAATGCATTGATCTAAAAAGTGAATGCAGATCAGCCACCATGATTTATGCCTGTAATCCCAGCATTTTGGGAGGCCAAGGAGGGAGGATCACTTGAGCTCAGGAGTTTGAGACCAGTCTGGACAACATAGGGAGACTCCATGTCTACAAAAACTTAAAAAATTAGCCAGGCATAGTGGTGCATGCCTGTAGTCCCAGAGACAGGAGGCTGAGGTGGGAGGATCACTTAAGCCTGGGAGGTCAAGGCTGCAATGAGTTGTGATTATGCTATTGCACTCTACCCTGGGTGACAGAGTGAAATCCTGTCTCAAGAAAAAAAATAAAAATTAATGCAAATATCACTTATCCCAATAATTTCACTTTTAGGCCTTCATCCTAGAGATATGCTTCTATATGGATACAAAGAAGCATACACAAGGATGTCTGAGGGAACAGTGTTTGTTAAATAACCAACTGTAAAACTTAAACATCCTTTAGTAGGCTAAGGGTTGAAATAAATAGTGGTAATTTCCATACCATGAAATACAATGCAGAAGTTAAAATGAATGATATTTTCAAGATATAATGTTTCTCTCAAATCAACAGCAATGATATGGTTTGGCTGTGCTCCCACTCAAATCTCATCTTGAATTGTAGCTCCCATAATTTCTATGTGTTGTGGAAGGGACCCAATGGGAGATAATTGAATCATGGGGGAGGTTTCCCCCATACTGTTCTTATGGTAGTAAATAAGTCTCACGAGATCTAACGGTTTTATAAGGCAAAACCCCTTTCACTTGGTTCTCTTTCCTCTCTTGTCTGCCACCGTGTAAGATGTGCCTTTCACCTTCTGCCATGATCATGAGACCTCCCTAGCCACATGGAACGATGACTCCATTAAACTTCTTTTCCTTTCTAAATTACCCAGTCTCAGTATGTCTTTATCAGCAGTGTGAAAATGGACTATTACAGTAAATTGGTACCAGTAGAGTGGGGTACTGCTGTAAAGATACCCCAAAATGTGGACGCAACTTTGGAACTGGGTAACAGGCAGAACTTGGAATAGTTTGGAGGACTCAGAAGAAGACAGGAAAATGTGAGAAAGTTTGGAACTTCCTAGAGACTTGTTGAATGGTTTTGACCAAAATTCTGATATTGATAATGGACAATGAAATCCAGGCTGAGGTGATCTCAGATGGAGAAGAGGAACTTGTTGGGGACTAGAGTCAACATCACCCTTACTATGCAGAAACTGGTACATTTTGCCCCTCCCCTAGAGATCTGTGGAACTTTGAACTTGAGAGAGATGATTTGGGGTATCTAGTGGAAGAAATTTCTAAGTGACAAAGCATTCAAGAGGTGATAGAGCATGAAAGTTTGGAAAATTTGCAGCTTGATGATGCCATAGAAAAGAAAAATCCCTTTTCTGAGGAAAAATTCAAGCTGGCTGCAGAAATTTGCATAAGTAACGAGGAGCCAAATGTTAATCACCAAGACAATGGGGAAAATTTCTCCAGGGCATGTCAGAGACCTTTGCAGCAGCCCCTTCCCATCACAGGTCCAGAGGCCTAGAAGGAAAAAATGGTTCCATGGGCTGGGCCCAGGGACCCCTGCTGTGTGCAGCTTTGGGACTTGGTGCCCTGCCTCCTAGCCACTCCAGCTGTGGCTTCACAGGGTGTAAGCCTCAAGCCTTGGCAGCTTTCATGTGCTGTTGGGTCTGCAGGTGTTCAAAAGTCAAGGATTGAGATTTGGGAACCTCCACCTAGATTTCAGAGGACGTATGGAAATGCCTGGATTTCCAGGCAGGAGTTTGCTGCAGGGTTGGGGCCATCATGGAGAACCTCTACTAGGGCAGTGCAGAAGGGAAACATGGGGTTGAAACGTGGTGCAGAGTCTCCACTGGGGCATTGCTTAGTGGAACTGTGAGAAGAGGGCCACCATCCTCCAGACCCCAGAATTGTAGATCCACTGACAGCTTGCATCATGTGCCTGAAAAGCCAAAGACACTCAATGCCAGCTTGTGAAAGCAGCTGGGAGGGAAGCTGTACCCTGCAAAGTCACAGGAGTGGAGCTGCCCAGTAACACGGGAACCCACCTCTTGCATTGGTGTGACCTGGATGTGAGACCTGGAGTCAAAGGAGATCATTTTGGAACTTTAAAGTTTGATTCCCCACTGGATTTTGAACGTGAATGGGGCCTTTAGCCCCTTTGTTTTGGCCAATTTCTCCCATTTGGAATGGGTGTATTTATCAAATGCCTGTACCCCCATTGCATCTAGGAAGTAACTAACTTGCTTTTGATTTTACAATCTTATAGGTAGAAGGGACTTGCCTTGTCTCAGATGAGACTTTGGACTGTGGACTTTTGAGTTGATGCTGAAATGAATTAAGACTTTGGCAGACGATTGGGAAGGCTTGATTGGTTTTGAAAGGCGAGGACATGATATTTGGCTCCTCTCAAATATCCAGGGGTGGAATGATATGGTTTGGTTGTGTCTTGAATTGTAGCTCCCATAATTCCCACGTGTTGTGGGAGGGACCCAATAGGAGATGATTGAATCATGGGGGTGGTTTTCCCCATACTGTTCTCATGGTAGTGAATAAGTCTCATGAGATCTAATGGTTTTAAAAGGGGAAACTCCTTTCACTTGGTTCTCTTTTCTCTCTGGTCTGCTGCCATGTAAGACATGCCTTTCACCTTCTGCCATGATTCTGAGGCCTCCCCAGCCATGTAGAACTGTGAGTCCATTAAACTTTTCCTTTATAAATTACCCAGTCTCAGGTATGTCTTTATCAGCAGTGTGAAAATGGGCTAATACAAGCAACAACAAAAATAAAGACAAAAAAGCAGGTGGCCCAGTAGTTCGTATAGAATGTTCCTGTTTATCTTGAAAAACAAAACAAAAACCCATACATATGTATATAGGCAAATTGTTAATCGTGGTTACTTCTGAGAGAGAATGAGATGATAGAAGTGGAAAGGGTGTGAAACAGAACTTTGATGTTTTATTCTAAATACCGTTACATTGATTGAATCTGAAAGTTAACCATCTTAACTCAGGAACCAATTCAATTTAGGTAATAAAGGATAGTTATCTTACTTGTATGCAAATTTAAAAGTTTAAAGGATATAAGTCGCTGTAATCCCAGCATTTTGGGAGGCTGAGGTAGGTGGATCACGAGGTCAAGAGATCAAGAGGCCAAGAGGCCAACATGGTGAAACACCATCTCTATTAAAAATACAAAAATTATCTGGGCATGGTGGCGAGAACCTACAGTCCCAGCTACTTGAGAGGCTGAGGCAGGAGAATCGCTTGAATTTGGGAGGCGGAGGTTGCAGTGAGCCAAGATCGCACCACTGCACTCCAGCCTGGCGACAGAGTAAGACTCCATCTCAAAATAGATAAATAAATAATATAAGTCTCATGATATGTTGAACATCTATTGTCAAAGTCAAATACATTGAAGTTAAATATTTTGCCATGCTGTGGCTCTGACGATGAAGGCTATAAATATTTTGTAACTTAGGAGAAAGTAGGCTGGAGATCACATCAAACGTTCTATGGGGCAGTTAGGTTTGAGCTAGACGTTGAAGAACGGGTTTTATTGAATAATCATTGAAGTCACCAAGCCAAGGGCATTTGCCTTAGCAGATTCATGGGAATATAAATATTCATGTCAGGTTCAATTAATTTTTTACAGAAACTTTATGAATCTATCTATCTATCTATCTATCTATCTATCTATCTATCTATCTGCAAAGTTTGGAGTAAAGAAAAAAAACCCAAGATTTTTAATGTTATACCTCTAAAGTCAATTTTTCAGATTATGATGAAAAAAGTTATTAAATCAACAGGCAAAATTAAGGTTAAGTAAGGTAAGATTGTAGCAAAATGTTAAGGTAAAACATGACCTTTCTGCTTGGTGGGTAATATCCCACAAATCATTGATTTCAATTACACATTGCAATGTCTCAGCCAAGACTGAATAAAATATGCAGAACTTGGAGAAGATTGGTAGTGTCAACCTGATTTCACGATGAACTTCTTAATATAGCAATAAGGACAAGCTGAGTTGGAAATACAAGAAAGAACAATATCTTCTGGAAAACTTCTTAAATTCAGAGATCTGAATAACCATAAGCCTTTTTTAAAAAAATGACAATTCTATTGTATGGTATAATTCATATACCATACAATTCACATAAAGTATAAATTCAATGTTTTTTTGTATATTCACAGAGTACAGCCATCACCACAATCAATTTTAGAACATTTTCATCACTCCAAAAAGAAACTCCGTACTCATCAACAGTCAATCCCCGTTCTTCCCCAACCCTAATCATAAACTTTACAAACAATGGTATGTAGTGACTAAGAAAAGTAAAATGGGGGAACTAAAAGAAGAAACAGCAAAAAGTAGGGGTAGGAAACTATAAGCAAAGCTGCATGTGGACGGAGCTAAATAATCATGTTGTTCACTTCAAACCCATATTTCAGCAAGTATCCTAGCGATGCTAACACCAACATGGGCTCATTTTTCTAACTGATAATCTCACTTTTATAAGGAAAGAAAACACAGAGACAGTATTTAAAAAATACAATATCATGACCTGTTTAAACATAACTTGCCAGAATATGATAAAAATGAAGCTAAATTACCAGAATGTTGACCATAATTCTCTTCACCAAAACCATACAATATTCTATAAGTTAAGAAGTTATTGAGATAGAAAAGTTTGAGAATCTTTTCTGATAGCCCAAAAGGAGCCCCTATTCCTAACTTTCTAAGTTGCAAAAATGAATTACACAACATTTTCCATCATATTGTCAGGAGTAATATTTTGTAAAATTAAAACACTTTAACCTGAGAAGACTTTTTATTTTTATACTATTTTCTCCCACATCAGATTGAATAATTTAAGAAAGGTCGCTCTTGGACAAAAGGTCACAGAAAACTGTTCTGGCATCTTGGTCCTCCACCCTCCCATATTTAGGAAACACGTTGAAGTTAATGATAGCCCGCCCAAGTTGACAGCTGTGATTCAAATATTGCCAGCTGCAATCAAACTCTCCTTCAACTAAACTTTTGCACCTTTCAAGACAACAGAAGTCCAACTCTTTGGAGATAAGACAAAGAAAAACACCTAGAAGTAACTGTTCCGTGAGCCTGTTTTTCCCTGAGGAGAAGAGAAAGACAAGCCGTTGATACCCTCTCAATTTTTGAGATAATTGCCACCAGTTTGAATGGAGGAGAAGTTTGCATGTAGCTGGAAAAATCTACACAATACCGTAGAAATGCATGTAGAATACCAATCGTTAATGAGGGCTTTCTTAAAGACTATGTTGCTAGGTGGCTGATAAATAAAAACAAGACAGATTGACTGCAGAGGAACTGAGTCTGAACATGACTTCTTGGACAGGGAAATTAATAAAACACCAGTGAATGAGGTAAGAAGAATGAGATTAAACATGCAAAGTTTACTTGCATTTTTTAAAAGTAATTCTACAAAGACAGGTACAGTGAGAAGTCACTGGTGTAGAAAATGGGAGACCAGGAAGCTGAAAGGAAGTTTATTTTAAAGGTGGGGTTAACAGGAAAGAGTTGAACCTGTGAGACAACCATCCATGTATTTCTTCCTCTACAGTTTGTTCTGAAGAATGGCCTTAGGCCCTCAGTACACAAACCAGCTATTTGTAGGAAAACTGTACTTTGGAGACCTACCCAGACTTTTTACAGCCTCCTACAAAATGCCTGGACAACAGATTTGTGAACAACAAAAAGTTGCTTGGGTGACTACATTCACGCTGGTAGATTCACACTGGTATGCAAGGATGCTGCCCTAGGCAGCTCCCCACTGGCTGCAGGGAGAAACCAGTTTCCTGGGCAGTCTGGTATTTAAGACTTCGCCTAATCGCACCCCAACAATCTCTCCAAAGGTAACTACCACTACTCCTTGAAGCAAACGAATTGCTTCATCTACTCAAATTAGGGGACTCGCTATTGCACCTTGCCCAATCTCAAGACACACGCTGCACTTGCCCATCTGCTGTGCTTTACTGGCTTCTCTTCAGCTTTCCAAATCTGATCAGTCCTCAAGAAATGTCTCAAGTCTTACTTCCTTCAAAAGAATTCCTAGCTCTCTGTAGCCTAAAGGAATCTTTCTATCCTCGTGTGTGTATTCACTGTGATCTGAGTGATAGCCTGCCTGCACAGTTCATTTTACTCTTATCTAGGTTTTTTTTTTTTTTTCATGTTTGTTTGTTTTTCTTGTCAACCTGACTATAAACTCCTTAAGGAAAGGGACTATGAAGCATTATTTTCTGTTTATCTCCCTCAGGACCTAACAACATAGTCATTGCTCAATAAATATTTGTTGGTAGTTTTACAGAGATGGAAAAAGAAAAGACATTGTATTGCAGAAATGACAGCTACTAAAACAACTGCAAAGCAATGGCTGAAACTCTCCCAGCCCCATCAGGAGGCTCCCATTCACGCAGGTGTTCAGGGAGGCAGGCCGACAGACCTCTGCCATCTTCAACAAGTGGCTTCCAGGGCCAGGTTAAGGGCTTCCATCCCAGCTAACAGGAAGAACGGAAAAAGTGGAGCTCCAGCACCAGAAACTCTCCTTTAGGAAGAGAGTGGGAAGTTGCACACAACATTCTTGAGCCTAGCTTGACCTAGCTACAAGCAAGGCTGGGAACTGAGGTCCTGAGGCAGGCAACCATATTCCATCTGCAACTCTTATTCAGGAACAAGAGAAAGAAGGTTTCAGTAGGCAAGTAGTATCCTCACCACAGACACTTTGAACACCTTTCCCATTGGCACAGCTAGTGAACTTTTTCAACTACTGAGAAAGCATGACTCTATGCTGGAAGCTGAATTCCTCTGTTATGTCAGCACAACCTGTAAACCACTTGGAATCCAGGAATGAATCCCAACTCCCTGACCAGATCTTACCACAGACTGGCCAAGAACCACAACTTGGAGCTATGCACCAATTAGAAGTAGCTCTTCCTCTTTCCATCCTCTTAGTAGAAGAGGAAACCCCTCTCCCTTAACCTCTTCAAGTAACAGATGACTTTCATCCATCAGCTCACATCCCATCTGCTATCTCATCAACAGTTTGGAATAAGTGAAGATTAGGCTGCTGTCAAAGACACTGGAAAGTCCTGTGTCTTTCCCTTTACTACACTATTATGTTGCCAGAGTCACACTTACTAAGCTCTGTGACAGATCTGACCAGACCAATGGCCGCAGCTCACTCACAAATATTTAGAAGCCATCTATTTAATATCCAGTTTTAATTCAATTGTAAAACACAGATCACGTATTAGGAGCAAAGCACTGTGTGGATACTGATTTTACAAAGCCACTATTCCTTCCCTGAAGTTGTTTAGAAGGCCATGAAGGATACAGATTTGAGCAACTAACTCTTTTGCAAAATACAGTGGGTCAAGTTGAACTCAAGGTACAAGCAAAGTGCTGTGAGACTGTGGCTAATGGAGGAATCAATTCTAACTAGATGGCCAAGGAATATTTCAAAACACATTTAGACAAAAATATTTCCCAAAAGAGGTGGCATTTGAACAAGACCTTGAGGGGTGAGTAGAATTTTAACAAGAGACAGAGAAAGAAAGAGGCATTCCAGACAGAGCGTGAGCAAAGGCCCAGAGGTACAAGAGTGGATTGGACAACACAAAATGTCCTGTGGGTCTGGGGTGCAGGACACAGACATGAAGACTTGGATATAAAGAACTGGGGTTCCTCCATTTTGGAGGAAAGTCTTGGAGTGCATTGAAAAGCCTGGACCATTAGGACTAGCAATGACTAGAGATGTCTGAAGAGTGCAGGGGACTGATTGACTCCTTGTAGGAGGAAGACCACTTTACGAAAATTGTGGGAAGATGAGACAGAGAGGCAGGAAGACCAACAGACACTCATAATAACTACAATGTATTGAGCACTGACTAGCCAGACATACATGCTAAGTCCTTGATTTGCATGCTCTTATTTAAGAGGAAAGTCCTGTAATTTATTCCTGTATCACAGATGGGTGATAACCAAAGTCCTACACCAAGTACAGAGGCAGGATTTGATCCTGCTCTGTTTAACTGGAGAGCCTGGGTGCTTTCCTAGGGTAACCACTGCACAATAATCCTGTTAACGTGGCAGCAGTTCAGCGCAGGCACACAGACTGCATGATGGCAAGAGCCATGGAGGGAAGGCATTGAATGAAGGTGCCAATGAACGATCAAAAGAAGTCACTCCTGTAATCCCAGCACTTTGGGAGGCCAAGGGGGGCAGATTACCTGAGGTCAGGAGTTTGAGACCAGCCTGGCCAACATGGAGAAACCCCATCTCTACTAAAAATACAAAAATTAGCTGGTCATGGTGGTGTGCAGCTGTAATCCCAGCTACTCAAGGGTGCGGGGGTGGCTGAGGCAGGAGAATCGCTTGAACCCAGCAGGTGGAGGTTGCAGTGAGCCAAGATCATGCCACTGCACTTCAGCCTGGGAGACAAAGTAAGACTCTGTCTCAAAAAAAAAAAAAAAATTCAAAAAGCTCTAAGGACTGCAACTTGAAGGAGTATGAGATTGGATGAGGGAAAAGGATAATAAACTCTCCTTAGACCCATTGAATTTTGAGTGGCTAGGAAGAAAAACTATAGGAATGCAAACCATCCATGAGAGAGCTGGGATCCAGGGATTAAGGAGAGACACGCACAGAGTGGCAAGTTATAGCATTCATATTTGTTGATTCCATGCCTCTTAGCTAAGCACAAGAAAATCAGCAGCATGTGAACAAACAGGAAAGCAAGTAGCTGCCTGACTGAGCTCTAATCAACTGATTTGGAAGAAAAATTCAACTTGATTGACTGGCTTGCATTATAGTGACAGCAATAAATCCTTTTGGCCAAACAGAATTTGGTTCAACTTGAAACGCATGCTATGTATTATTGCTTTGCATGCTGAAATATTCATATATCTTGGGAAAGTATCAAAAATTATGTTTTTCTTTTCAAAGAGTGGAATGTAAAATACCCACCAAATCCTCCTGGATGGCGCCTGGATGAATGTATTCCTTGTTATTTCATTTAAGCTGCTAAATATCTATTAGAGTAAAATTATGGGCTCTTTGCACATGGCATTTTCACTTGTAGCTTCCTGTGCACCAAAGCAATAAATGTGATTCAGAGCCCTGAATCTGTGTAAGGCAGGTCCACTTCGGGCTAGTTATTACCTTACTGGTGGCCAGTGTTCCCTAAGAAAAACTGTTTCCTCTAGGCAGTAATCCAGAGGGACTCAGAAAGGGAACCTAGACTTTTTTTGAGAGAGAATCTCACTCTGTCACCCAGACTGGAGTGCAGTGGCATGATCATGGTTTACTGCAGCCTCAACCTTCCAGGCTCAAACAGTCCTCCCACATCAACCTCCTGAGTAGCTGGAACTACAGGCGTGCACTACCATGCCTGGCTAACTTGTTTTTATTTTATTTTATTTTTTGTAGAGATGGGGTTTCACCATGTTGGAGAGCCCAGATATTGGATAGACACAATGACAAACCAAAGCTACCTGCTAATGTTAGACTTTCTTTAGAAAACCTCAAGACACTAGCAATTAAAATTACCAGAGGCGGTCACTCTGCGACCTTCACTCTGACCCAGGGACTGCTCTCTCCCGAAATGACCCACCCACCTTACAAAGTTAGGATGACTCTTTTCTCTCTCTCTCTTTTTTTTAAATTAATTTTTTTAGACTTCCTTCTCTTTAAGCTCTTTCCACTTTCCTGCAGAGTATATTTCAAGTTTTTTAGGTGAGCCCCCTGTATCCTGCTTTGCTAAGCAATGAATAAAAGTGGAGGGTTGGGGTATATAACTCAAATGCTTTATTAAAAAGAAAGGCTGTTCCCATTTTTAAACTATACTAACTTTCTCACCACATATAATGAATAAATACAAGTAAGACATTCAGGTCAACAGCTTTATCGAAGCACAGAGCTGTCAGGTTATAGGAGGGGATATTTGCCAAATCAGAATGCATAAACTTTTCGTATGGAAACTAGACCATGAATTAAGCTCATATCACTCAAAAAGAGCTGAATGCATCTGAAACCAAAGCACGCTGTCAGCCACCTCCATATTTGCTCCAGGCGCTGATACCTTGATTAGCTATGCAAGAAGCTACCTGCTATTTTAGAATTATATGAAGTCACCTCAGGGTATCTACAAGCTTCTCACGCACAAGATACTGACTTTTTTTCCTCCTTCTTCTTGGCTTAAAGCACAGTTGTTGCTACATCCAGGTAAGTACTATATCACGGATTGTTATTGCATAAGCTGTCATTAAGGCAGCTTGCCTTCTCACAGAAAAATCAGTCTGCAAACAATAATGGTTTGTTGCTAAACCCCCATAAGACTGAAAGACACATAGAGTTTTGTGGGGTTTTTTGGTTTTGTTTTGTTTTGTTTTGTTTTGTTTTTTGAGTAAGTATTCCCCTAACAGATTAAGGAGCTGAAAGCTTAATTTCTAAAAAGTACATATTTTTTTAAATAATAGAGAATGTTCCTTCCACCCCATCTTTTTTTTTTTTTAATAAATTACCTTCTCTCCTAAAATAGTAACTAAATTTATAGGAACAAAAGAGTAGCTTACATGATAGGTATCTACCAAATGAGGCTGCCAGTGTACATAATATTATAGGTACCGTGCAGTTCAACATGTTTCTACCTGAGGTACATAGATTCTGTTTTGATACTAGACTGTTTGAAAACATTTTCAGATGAAAACTGATCATGAACATGAAGGATTGACAGCTCAGACTTCAAAAGCCAAGGTTCATCAGGGCTTTTGTATATTTTCCCAAATAAATACATTAACATAACTAACCTTTGACCTGTACCGTCCTTAATCTTTCAGCCCCAAGCTTCTGGGAAGGGTGTAACAATTCTGGCAAACTGATCGGTGCCAAAGAGAGTGCTGAACACTCACTATGCTGTAGACCGAAACCACCACCTTAATCACTCACCTTTCATCTCCCTAGAGTTCTAGAGTGTAACTTATTCAAACTGTTCTTAGACTGCTTAAACTTAATCTTCTCCTACAAAACTTGACAATTTCATATATATATCACACATATATATACACACACACACACATATGTGTGTGTGTATATATATATAGAGAGAGAGACAAGTACCAAATTTCTGCTTCTGCTCATTTAGCTCAGAGGCATTTTCCAGCCCTGACTCCTGGTACAAACCATAAAAAGTGTTGCTCGGAATTGGAGTCTACATCAGACCTAGACTCAGATTATAATCCTTTGCAAGTAGCCCCTGTGCTTGCGCCTTCCTGGTGTTAGCATGTATGGTCTGTAAGTCCAATCTTCTCCAAGGCCTTAATAAAATTTCCTTTACCACACATGCAGATATTAAGCATGCAATTTATATTGCCAGGTGTAAAAATTTCTCATGCAAATCTCTTTGACCTGAAGTAACCAACTGCACCTTAGAAAGAAGAGTTTACTGCTTACTCTACAGATCCACAGTAAATGCCATCAGTCACATCTTGTTCTCTCCTACTGCAAATTGCCATGGCTTAATTAGATACAGCTGAAATCCAGGCAAACCTCTCAGGGCCTATCATGGATGAATTGAACCATGGCTTTGCAACAGGATTAGCTTTTGTCTTTGTGACTTATACAAATAAAGAAGGTGAGTGAAATCCTAAGCGCCCCACTCCTGTGATGTGAAGTCTACCTGGCTGGTGAATGGTTCTGACTTAGGTTATTCTGATCACATAGGTTATGAAAAACTGATATGAAATCATTATTGCTACATATAGTATTTCAAAACTATGCCAAATGCTCTAACTCTGAAATCATACTTCCAGGTGATTAGTGAGTGTTTGGGGGAGGGAAGTGTTGGAACTGGAGACTCCTTTCCAGTGTGGAATTGTTGAGTTTCCCTGGATGTCACCCATGGACTAAGATAGGAGGTTGAGAATCTCAGAAAGATATCCAGTTACAACTCTTAACCTTCCATTCCCAGAGAAACTGAGATTACTTCTCTTATAGCCTGCAGGAAAATGCGAGGACACTGTTTTGTTTTTTTTTTTTGGTTTTTTTTTTTTGGAGACAAAGTCTTGCTCTTTCGCCCGGGCTGGAGTGCAGTGGTATGATCTCGGCTCACTGTAACCTCTGCCTCCCGGGTTCAAGTGATTCTTGTGCCTCAGCCTTCCAAGTAGCTAGGATTATAGACGCCCACCACCACGCCCGACTAATTTTTCTGTTTTTAGTAGAGACAAGGTTTCACCATGTTGGCCAGGCTGGTCTCAAACTCCTGACCTCAGGTGATCCACCTGCCTCGGCCTCCCAAAGTGCTGGGGTTACAGGCCTGAGCCACCTCTCCTGGCTGCGAGGACACTTTTCCAGCCCTACTGCTGAGGCACAGGAACCTCCAGGGGTAGGTCTATGAGTACTTTCCCCATTAATGTCACTCGTCTCCAGGGAACAATAGGTGAATGTGCTTGAAAGGCTCCCCTTGTCCCTGGAATCAAAGAGAACACTTTGTCATTGGCTAATTGCTTATTTATTCATTCAACAAATATTTATTCACAGTATACTAAGTTCTTGCGTACATGCATCATTACACTGGAAAGATTATAGCAGGAAACCCTCGTTAAATAAATACTAGTTTCATTCTTTCTTCTCTCTGGATAAATGCGTTCTAATTGAAAACAATGAACTGACAAGGCATCATTTGAGGACTGCCTTTAACTAAATTCCAGCTTTAACACAAAAGGTTATAGGAGGCTCCAAAGTGTCGGTTTCTTTTTCAAGTTACCTCATTTCCAAATGGATACTGATAACTAGAATTAAGGTAAAATGCCTTTCTGTACCTGAGAATACGATCTGAACAGTTTCCTTACAGTATTTCTTGACAGAGAGTGTTATTACATTTAAAAAGAAACTACAACAACATTTTTTTCTCCTCGATTTTCAGGTGTAATTTGGCATATAGAAATTGTTTTTTCTTCGTAATGCAAAGAGTGCCATGATACATTTGATAGGTAGCATTTTATTACAAAATCACCAGGTAATAATTACCCAGGTGACTCATGATGAGGTGTAGAACTGTTCTCAGGCTATCTAAAAAGGAAGAACAGTTCATTAAAGTTCAGTTGTAGAGAACACAAATCTGAAAGCTTAGGTTTTTAGAAATGGCCCATTTTCATGAAACGTATGTTCCCTTACAATCAGATTCTCACCAAGACTGTGAATGCACAGCTAAGTCAGTCATGTGAAGAGGAGCAGATTCGTTAGAAGATGGGAATCACGCCATTCTCTTTTGTTTACCGCAGACCAACAAGGGTTGCGTTACAGGTGTTTATTGTTTCTGAAGATGTACTATCACATACACATGAACGGGAAATTCTCAAAGTGGATGCCGCCTAAGAACAAGCCCCCACCAGAAGTAAGCCTCTACCAGTCTACATGGAACCAGATCTTTCCCCACAGCAGGGCAGGCTCTAATGTAAGAGGTCACTTCTCTAGCTCAAATGAAGTGGGAGGGACTAAAGGCTGAAAGGAGAATACAGGGTCACTGAGTAAACACATGCTAGCAGAAGCCGTTTCTGAAATGGATCGAGTGTCTTTAATCCTGTATTCTGGCCTCCAGATGATTTATGGCTCTTATTTTCTTTTCTCCCTTTCCTTGTAACACTTGCCAAAGTAGACTCAAGCTCTGCCTTGAAGCATGCAAACACAGAGTTCTGTCTTCCCTGATGAATCGGATCTGTGCCAAGTGAAAGCTTTAATGACAAATTTATGCTCTGAAGAAGGGACAAGGTGATAGTCTAAAAGGCGAAGAGAAACACCTTTGAGTGTTCCCTCAACTGTTAGAGTTTAGAAAATGAAGACCTCAGCCATGATCCTTCCTCTGCACCTCATTACTGTTCCCAACCCTGACCCAGCTCCGGTCCAGTTATAATAGCAAAATTGCACATAGATTGAGACTGATTTGTTTTGGGTAGGGCACTCGAAGTAATGCCCTGCCATCCATTGGTTCTGCTTTATTTTAAATGACAAGGAATTGTTTGTCTGCCTTCTCTAACCCTCTCCCTCCCTCAACCATAAACGGATTTGATTTATGGCAAATTCTGAAGCAGGTAAAATGTGTCTCTGGCACCCAGTCAACTTCAGTTCTGATCTCTTCTCCATTCCCACCCACCTCTAGCCTTCCTGAGCTTCATGCCACACAGGCTTCCTCCTATTGAGGATATGAATATCAAAATCACAAGACACCCTCCTTTTGTCTTTCTTCTCATGCCTCAGTTACAAGAGAAGACTTTCAAATCTCTCTTTCCATCCCAGATCTTTACCCTGAGTTGCAGGGTACAAATTAGTGTATGGGACATCTTCACATGAATATCCAGCAAACATCTTTCCTTATAAACCTGTTTTTCTGTATTGACTATTGGTGCAGTCTTCCTTCCCGTTACCCTAGTCAATAGCCATAGAGTTGCACTACACCCTATACCTTACCTAACACAGTAGTTTTCTGTCCCGTCTAGTCTACCTTTTATCCAATTCATCCAGTTCTTAGGGAGTGCCTACTCTAGGCCAGGAACTTCTCTAGGCTCTTGGGATATGTCAGCAAGAAAAATGGGGAAAGATCCCTGCCATCCTGGAGTTTACGTTCAAGTGTTAAAAGACCAGTACTGAGGGTGATATTGGCAATAATGACAATGATGATGATGGTGATGTAGATAAGTAAATAACATAAACAGTCTCTTAGAAAATGAGAAGTGTGATGGAAAACAAATTTTTTAAAGTAGATCAGAACTAAGAGGACTGGGAGTACCGGTGAAGATGAGCAGTGAGCAATAGAGGGTGAAATTTGTTTTCTTTTTCTTTTTAATTTTTTAGAGGTAGAGTCTTGCTCTATCACTCAGGCTAAAGTGCAGTGGCATGATCATAGCTCACTGCAACCTCGAACTTTTGGGTTCAAGTGATCCTTCCACCTCAGCCTCTTGAATAGCTGGGACTACCGGCATGCATCACCATGCTTGGCTAATTTTTTTTTTTAAGACATAGTCTTGCTATGTACCCAGGCTGGTCTCAAACTCCTGGTTTCAAGTTATCCTCAGCCTCCCAGAGTGTTGGGATTACAGGTGTGAGCCACCACGCCCAGTAAGGGAGTGAAATTCTAAACAGAGAGGACAGGTAAGCTTCACTGAGATGTGATATTCGAGCATGAGGGCATCAGCCAAGATGGTATCTGGGGGAAGAGTGTTCTTGGCAAAAGGAACAGCCAGTGCATGCAGTTTCTACAGTGGGAGTATTTCTAATATACTCAGCAAAGAGGCCAGTGAGGTGAGAGCTAGGGAATGAGTCAGAGAGTGGTACAAGGGGAGACCAGAAGGGAAAGCAAGGACCAGGCAGTGTCAGACCTGTGTGTAATGGAATAACTTTAGACTTTACACTAAGTCTACTGGTGGGGGCGAGGAGGGTGGTAGAATTTTACATTTGACTTATAATTATTCTGGCTACTGTATTGAAAACAGACTTTAGGAGAGCAAGAACAGAAGCAAGAAGAACAATTAGGAAGTTATGACAATAATCCCAGTAAAGGATAATATCATAATTCCACGTGGTTTCTGCAGAGGTTATAAGAAATGGCCAAATTCCACATAAAGGTCCAACAAGATTTCTTTTTCTTTTTTTTTGAGATAATTTTAAAATTATAGAAATATTGCAAAAATATAGAGAATTCCCATATATCCTTCACTCAGCTTTTCCCAGTGTTAACTTATGTGGCCATTTTGTAAAGTTCAAATTCAGGAAATTAACACTGATACAATACCATTATGTAAAGTTCAAGTTATGTTCTCTAGCTTTTCCCCAGTGTTCTTTTTTTGTTCCAGTATTCATTCCAAGATCCCACACTGAATTTAGTAGTTGTGTTTCCCTGGGTTTCTCCAATCTGTGACAGACAGCTCCTCAGTATTTCCTAGGGTTTCTTCTTGATACTTTTGATGAGTAATGGTGAGTTATTTTGTAGAATGACCCGTGATTAGGTTTGTCTGCTGTTTTCTCATGATTGGATTGCATTTTTTGTCAAGAATATTACAGAAATGATGTGTGTCCTCCTCAATGCATCATATCAAGATATCTATGTCATCAATGTGTCTTACTAACTGGTGATATTAACTTCCAGTCAGATTTCTTGACAGAGTGAAATATGGGGAATCAGACAATATCAGGAGTCAAGAATGACTCCAGTTTTGTTCTGAGCAACTGGAATGATAGTGGTATCAACTGAGATAGGTGGAACAGGTTTAGAGGAAGATCAGTGTTTAGTGAAGCATGTTAAGTCTGAGGTGTCTATAAGATATTTGTATGGGGGTTTCAGGTAGGCAGTTGGATATATGTTTGGGGTTTGGAAGAGAGGACCAGCTAGAGAAATTAAATTAGTAATCATATATATATATATGTCTTCATAACTGTCAGATTAAATGAGTTCACCAAAGGACACAGTAAAAATAGAAAAGTAAAGAATAAGGACTGGGTACTGGGATATTCCAACATCAGAAAGTTGGTGACAAGAGAAAAAACTGCAATTAGGAAAAAGTAACCAGTAAGGTAGCAGGAAACCCTCTTAGTTGATTCTTTATCCTGTCTTCTCTATCTTTCCTCCCATGGCCTAATGTAGGTCATTTCCTTAAAATATTATCTACTTCTTTGGGATTCATCTTCTGTATGGAAAATGAAGTTTTAAATTAGCTTCTAGGCTAGGCGCAATAGCTCACACCTGTAATCCCAACACTTTGGGAGGCTGAGACAGGAGAATCGCTTGAGTCCAGGAGTTTGTGATTAGCCTGGGCAACATAGCAAGACCCTGTCTCTATTTAAAAAAGAAAAAAAATTAAATTGGCCTTTCATATATATGTATGTTATGAGAATTAGGGCAGACCAAGAAACTGTTTCTCAGTGTTCAGCATGTGATACATGTTAGCTATTGTGTCGTTGCTTGTTTTCTGTCTCGTTCTGTAGACTGTGGACATCTTAATAGCTAAGATAGTTTTTTTTTGTTTGTTTATTCTAGCATCTCGTACTCATTGATACATCATTAATGCTTAATAAATAATTCTTGAATGAATAGAGAAAAGAAGAAAAAGAATTCACACTGCTTAACTCAAAAGATTAAATTCTTAAGAAATTCCAAACACAGTGACAGCTTGGATAAAAGACAGATTTTGCCAGAGGGTCCTCCCTGATGTCTTTCAAAGCATACTACCTGGATGACCATCTGGCTCTTGATATTCACATTCTGTGTCTTGAATGGAGAAGAGCTGCTGCTGAGCCCAGATCAGCCCTTTTCTGGAACTGTCTTTCACTGCATTTATTTTTCAAAATTCATGGGGCAAATCAGTCTCTTCCATTAATGATAACTATCACAAGAATGGCATTTAATTACTGACAGCTGGAATAGAAGGATGCAGTTGACCTTGCAGATTGACCTTGCAGATGTTAATCTTTTTTATCCCTTTGAGGTTGTATTTGTAAAAATAGAAATGATGCCTCTTCTAGTACAATGCAATGGCTGAACAAGACCACTTCTTTTGGTCCTTTCTTAATAGGCAACAACATGATGAGAAATATCAATCAGTACTTTGCTTATTGTTCTATAATTAGACAGCTAAGGCATCAGATAGAGAGAGCACATATGTTTCAGAATTTATAGAACACACATAGGCACCCAAGTTCTTCTGATCCAAATGAGTGCTTTTTCCATGGCACCATGCTGGAAAATCAGATAGAGAATCTACTATGATTAGGAAAGAAGAAAGCATTCAGGTGAATTTTGGTTGGAAAAAACTAGAAGACTCTGTGCTTTTGCCACATGGAGGACTCCTTGATGAGTCTAGTGTTTTCTAGAATGCCCATTTTGGTGCTCTAATTTAAAGGAAAACTTCATTTAAGCCAGGTATTCATGCTATAGATAACTCTAATTTTTCCCCTGTAGGTCAATGTTACGAACAATTTGCTTATTTTCAGTGATTTCTCCTTAACCAGCATTGCATCTTTAATTTCCTTGTGTGAAGGAGTAGGAAGAAAGACAGAAGAACTCAACAGCAGTGTTCACACTTCCCTATATAGGGAGCGGTGGAACTGGACCAACTAATAAGAACCTTTCTTTCATTAAATAGCTGTTTCTTTTGATTTTGGCTGCTATGCCCCATTTTGTAGAGAAAAAAGGATATCACTAGAAAATCAGTATATGTGAGAGATTTAATCTCTGCATCAAAAAGTCAATTTCTAGAGTGAACCCCAGTCTATATGCATTCAGGGCTCAATTACCTATACCTTCTCTATCTACATTTACTTGGCTACACAATGAGAATTCTTATCTTTAATCATGACCTGGGGGCACTGCAAGACAATCATCAAATGTGTTCACTAAACTGTACTTACTAGGGCAGAAAATTGGAATAACATACTTCAGGAAGATTTTTTTTTAACAAACATTAAAATTTAAAAGTGATTTTCTAGTTAATCTTCAGTTAATGAAAAAAATTTTACCGTATCACACTACTGCAGTTTGGGATGGAAGAGAACATCAAATGATAATCATTTTTCTCCATGTGGTTCATTTTAGCAAATGTTCCTTCAGTGCCTAGTGTGTTGTTATATGAAAATAAATGTGAAATAACCTTATCACTGAGACCAGGATGAGCAAACTATAGAACACGGGCCGAGCCTGTGTGGTATGGTCAAGTTAAGAATAGTTTTTACATTTTTAAATTGTTGGGGGAAAAAAGAAAAAAAAGCAACAAAGCAACACAAGCAATACACGAAAATTAATTATATGAAATTCAAATTTCTGTGTCCATAAATAAAGTTTTGTGGAAACACAACCAACCACGCGAGTATTCCTTTACATTTTATCTATGAATGCTTTCACACTGCAGTGGCTGAGTTGAGCCTGGCAGAGACCATTTGGCACGCAAAACCCTCTACAGAAAATGTTTGCTAAACCTTGCTTTAAAAGCTGACAAATGTAGTGGGACAGAAGTACACATAAACTTAGTTTCCTTTTTTTTTTTTTTAATACAGTGATCATATTTTATTTATTTACTTATTTTAATTTCCACTTTTAGATTCAGGTAGTACATGTGCAGGTTTGCTACGTGGGTATTTGCATAATGCTGAGGTTTGGGATATGACTGATCCCTTCACCCAGGTAGTAAGCACAGTCCCCATAGGTAGTTTTTCAACCCTGTCGCCTCTCCCTCCCTCCCCACTCTAGCCGTAACAATGTTTATTGTTTTCATCTTTACGTCCATATATATACTTAGTTTTCATAACATATCATTAGTACTGTAATAAAGGTATAGTAACAGCAGAAAAAGTTATCCCTGCTACTTGGAGAAGTTTGAATTTAATGAGTGTATTTAATGACAATGAAGGTATCAAAGTAAATTAAAACAGAAACCAAGAGGAAGACTATCTGAGCAGATAAAACCAGTGAGGCCTCACAAGTGACTGAAACCTTGCTTGGTTTGCAAACATAAGCAAAACTTAACTTGAGTTTTTTGTTTGTTTGTTTTTTGTTTTTTGCAAATGCCTGTATTAGTGGAAAACAGAACTTAAGCTCAACCAATCAGAAGTACCCAATATACTTATACTTAAATACCTAGGGACTTTCCAGCAGGATCGACCAAATTGGCAACTGTATCACTGTAACCAACAAAATATTTTCTTTGCTTTACTTCTGTGTCCAGCCTATGACAGCCTTCTGCTTGTGTTCCCTCAGTGAAGCTCCTGAACAACTTCTGATTTGAAGCTGCTGAGTTCATGAATCACTGTTTGCTCAAATAAACTCTAAAATGTTGTTGTGCCTCCGTTCACCTTTTTAAGAAAGGCAGTGAAGGTTGATGAAAGGGATTCTAAGCCAGGATACGGTGAATGGGAGTATAGCATAGGGACAGAGGATGACAAACCCATAGTATGTCTGGGAGAAGTTCCATAAGGAGCGCAGAAAGAAGTGGGAGAAGAGATTTAAAAAATACATAAAATCAGATGAAGATTTGGGATCTATTTAAAGATCAAGTGTCTCTTGTACACATTAGTCATTAGTGATTTTAAAGCAGAAGTACTTGACCAGATCTGTTTTAGAAAGATAGCTCTAGCAGGAGGGTGGAGGCAGGAGAAGGGCTGAAAGAAAGAGAGAAATAAAGGCAGAGAAACCAGATAAAGGGTATTGCAACAATTCATGTGGGAGATGATGATCTGACTCAAGACAATTAATCATCAAAGGAGTAGGGTAGAGTTGAGGGGCGTAAAAGCAATTCGAACTCACTGAAATGGTGACCAACTGGATTTGAAAAGAGAGAGAGAAGCATCAAGGTGACATGATACTACACTACACTTCTGGACTGAGAAAAATATCATCTGAATATGAGGTCCCTGGAGAAAAGCTCCTTGTCTCTTTCATTTATTGCTCTATCCAGGATGTAAACAATGCCTGCCTCTTAGAAGACACTCAATAGATATTTGCTGGATGAATCCATCAATTAATGCCATGAAGCAAGATAGGAAAGCAAGATAAACAGATTTGATAGAAAGGACTGGAACTTTCCCATATCCCCTTTCAGGGGGGATAAGATAACAAGCTCTATTTTGGGTAAGTCATACTTGAAGTGCCACCAGATATCTGGGTAGAATTGCCCAGTAAGACCTTTTGAAATAGGGGCCCAATGGTCAGCTGAGAGACCCTAATGATATTGAAGGTCAACAACATAGAGGCACTAGATGAATCAGTGGGGTGAACGAGAATATTCCTTTTTTAAAAAATATCATACCTGGAAGCCTTTTTTCATGTTAAACTATAAAATAATCCTGTTTAATTGATTAGTCATTTCATATCTTCAAGCCTGGGTTCATTGTTCCATTTGAAAGATTTAGCAACCATCTGCTGCTACAGCCTTTCCAATGCCATAAATATACTGGGTAAGAGGGACAGAAAGAAAGACATTGACTATTTTATAAAGCATCAGTAAATCATTTAGCATCCTCCACTATATAATACTACAATAAAGCAAAATTATGGTTATCTTAGTATTCAATGATAACACTGTCAAATTTTAAACTGAGTTAAGAAAATAAAACAAGGGTAAAATGAATAGGGCATTGTGCCTAAAATTTGCTTTAAATAAGCAACCAGCAAACAAAATGACTTGATTATACTGCAACTGTATGCACAAAAATGTGTTGCATCTTTCTACTGTTGGAAAGTGAAGCAGAACTCCAACTGCCCAGAATGAAGTTAGCTGGGTGTAGGTCATTCACAAGGTGAAACCAAGTGGCAGAAGACTGGTAGAATTTGGCTTCCTTTTCCCACAGTGTGACAACTAGGAGTGTTCGGGAAACAGCATTATGAAAAGTGAAACATGTTTTGATACTTCTGGACTTCCTGGAGTCTCATCCAATAGTGTGCCTTGTACTTTTTTAAGAGAAACATACTATGAGATGCATTTTCTTTTCCTTTTTTTTTTTTTTTATTTGAGATGGAGTCTCGCTCTGTGGTCCAGGCTGGAGTGCAGTGGCACAATCTTGGTTCGCTGTAAACTCCACCTCCCAGGTTCAAGCAATTCTCCCGCCTCAGCCTCTCGAGTAGCTGGGATTGTAGGCGTCCACCAACATGACCAGCTAGTTTTTTTGAATTTTTAGTAGAGACGGGGCTTCATCATGTTGGCCAGACTGCTTTGGAACTCCTGATCTCAAGTGATCCACCCACCTTGGCCTCCCTAAGTGCTAGGATTACAGGTGTGAGCCACCATGCCTGGCCTATGTGATGGATTTTCTAAATTACTTGGCCACAAAGTAATTTCATTCAATGCATCTCACAGAGCTAAGCCCACTATGGAATCCACTTCAGGGGATAATATACTAATTATCTCTCAGAGTTACACACCTGTTTGTAGGCAATTTCACCCACTGCCATGTTTCAATAACCATCTATTAGCTGCTGATGACCAAATTTATATCTCCAGTTGAATTATTTCTCTCTTGAGCTCCAGACATGTCTTTTGGACATCACCATTTAAATGTCCTGCAAGCAACTAAAAGAATCTATATGTCCAAACTTGGACTCAACATTTCCATGTATGCGTCCCTCCATTACACACACACTACCACCACCACCACTTATGCTCATATGATCTTCCCCTCAAATACTTCCTATATCAGGAAATAGTGCTACTAAAAGACCAGTTGCTTAAACAAGAAATCTGGGAGAAATATTTGAGTTCTTTTTCCTCTTCACCACCCTTACCCATTCACCAAAACCTGCTATTATTGCCTCCGAAATATCCCTTAATTCAATTCCATTTTCCCAAACCCTACCACCCTGGTTTAAGCAATGGCCCCTAACATGTCTCCTTGTTTCCAGTCTTGCTTCCTCCCAGCCCATTCTCCATGACATAGACAGAGGATTTTTGCAAAACCGATCATTTAATAACCCACTTAAACACCTTCAGTGGCCCCCTTTGATTTTAGAATGAATCCAAAAACCTTACCCTTGCTCAGAGTTTCCTGGTACTACTACCATTCTTCTCCTTGACTACTTTCAGGCATTAGCTTCTGTCAGCTCCCCATAGGTACCTCATAGGTACCATGCTGTCCACTCCCTGCCATTGCCCGTGCTGGTTTCTCTGGATCATTCTGCCCCTTCTCCTCTTCTCTCTTTTTCCTTTCTGTATCTCTTTGCCTGGCTTACTCCTGCATATCCCCCCAGTCCTAGCCTAAATCTCAATTCTTCGTGAGTACCTTCCTTGACCCTCTGACAAAGGGAGGTTATCAAAGCTGCTGTTGCAGCCCCTACCATAACATTCATCACACATTATTGCCATGATTATTTGTGTTCTCTTTCTCCTGATACAACTCAAATTCCATAAAGGCAGAGACTTTGCCTTTCAGATTCCCCACTCTATCTGCAAGGTTTAGCTAGCACATGGCTGGTTGAGAGACCAAGTTCAATAGCTATTTGTTGATTTGGTAGGTGATTCCTGAAAGCCCTTCCAGCTCTAAAGTTGATGAGTGTGTGAGTGACTCAGGCCAACTATATGTTATAAAAATTCAGAGAAAACAAAGGTAGCAAAATGTAGCGTAATGTGATTTACCCATGAAAATCATGCCTCCTCTTATTTCAAACTGTATCTATATACTGCCATTAAACAATACTCACAGTGACCTCAAAAGCAAAGTGCTTTGGGGTTGTTTTGTAAATAGTATTTTGATGAGATCAAATGTGAAAAATGAAAAAAAAATTCTATAAAATAGAGAATAAGCATGTAAATATCAATGTCCAGATGATTCCATGTATATGAAGTTCAAAAATGGGCAAAAGAAAGCTATAGTGATAAAAACCAGAAAGTGGTTGCCTCACTGGGAGAGAGCAGGATGGCTGGAAAGGGGCAGGAAGGGGCTTTCCATGGTGATGTAAATGTTGTTTTCACTGTTTACGTGGATTTATACAACTGCCAAAACCCATGGCACTGAAACCCCTAAGATATATATCCATTCTATTTTATGTAAATTATACTTCAGTAAATATGAAGATTTCAGTGGCTTGATACCAGGTAATTCAGGTAACTTTAAATAAAAGAAGATATGCTATTTACTGATCCAACGTAAATTATTGCTGAACTAATCATTTTGATTAATGAATCCGATGAATCACCTAAAATTCTGCTGTCATGAATCAGTTATCTTCTCACGGTTTTAAGTGCCAATAAAACTCAAACAAGTCAGATCAGTACATGCCTAATAAAAAGTAAACACACATGTAAATCTCAACACCATAAGGTAAGATTATCCAGGACAAATATTTCATCTTCAAGGCAAAGCCTAGGCTGGCTCAAGAACCACAATGTGATGCCGCTACAGCTGCATTTTCACCAGTACAGTAAGAGAAGGTCTAGGAATTCCAGACAGAAGCAGAATTTCATGTATATGCCCCTACATCATGCTGTGTGATATATTTGGCAAATTATCCTTATTTTGTTTTTTGTTACAGCCTTTTAACCGGTATTACAATTGTATTTTTCTTTTTTGTTCTTGAATATACTGGGTTTGTTTAGAAGAATTCAAAATAAAGAGCAGTTTGGAGAGTTCTCAAAGAATTAAAAGTAGAATTACCATTCAACCCAGCGATTTCACTACTGGGTATAAATCCAAAGGAAAGCAAATCATTCCACTGAAAAGACACCTGCAGTCTTGTGTTTATTATAGCACTATCCACAATAGCAAAGACACAAAATCAACCCAAGTGCCCATCAATGGAGGACTGGACAAAGAAAATGTGGTACATATATACCATATAGTACTACGCAGTCATAAAAAAAAAAAAGAGCAAAGTCATGTTCTTTACAGCAATATGGATATAGTGGGAGGCCATTATTCTAACCAAGTTAACACAGAAACAGAAAATCAAATGCTGCATGTTTTCACTTATAAGTGGGAGTTAAACCCTGGATACACACAAACACAATGACAGAAACAATAGACACTGGAGACTCCAAAAAGAGGGAGGGAGGAGGGGATGAAGGGCTGAAAACTATCCTATGTTTGCTACTTGGGTGACAGGGTTATCAGAAGTCCAAACCTCAGCATCACACAGTATGCCCAGGTAACATACATGCACATGTACCCATTAAGAAAAAAAGGAAAGAAGAAAATTAAGTCTGTTAGGAAATAGTATAGGTTTTCTTCTTATGTGTGCAACAGTATCAGGGTTGAAGATGCATATTTAAAAAGAGAAGATTGGAGGCAGAAAAGGCTTGCGTGGATAGCCTTTAAGACAGTCTACAAGTGATATATTCCCGATTGAGCCTGAGCAGGCCCTGAAGGCCAAGTAAGTTACATGAAGAGGTGGCCAAAATGGCCACTGTCCCCACTCGTGCTACGCTGCCTTCTCTTTCTCAGACTGCACCTACGGCCTTATGGAGCGTTCACCACAATCAGTTGACAGAGGGAAAGAAGACTCATCTAGTTTTCACATGGTTATGTACAATATGCAGGCACCATCTGAAAGTAGACAGTTGCAGCACTAAAATCCCTTTCTGGGACATCCCTGAAGGACAGTTGTAAAGGAGAATCCTCCCAGTGGGTAGAACTTCAAGCAGTCCACTTAATTGTTCACTTTGCTTAGAGTAGAACTAGTCAGATGTGTAACTATACATCAATTTATGGGCTGTGGCAAATGGATTGGCTGGATAGCCTGACACTTGGAATGAATATGATCAGAAAACTGATGACAAGGAAATTTGAGGAATTGGTATGTGGATAGACCTCTCTGAATAGTCAAAAAATGTGAAGATATGTGCGTTCCATGTGAATACTCAGAAAAGGGTGATCTCAGCAGGAGAAGATTTAATAATCAAGTAGATAGGATGGCTTGTTCTGTGAATACCAATCAGTATCTTTGCCCAGACATCCTTGTCATCACCCAATGGGTTCATGAACAAAGTGGCCATGGTGGGAAGGTTGGAGGTTATGCATAAACTTAGCAATATGGACTTCCACTTATCGAGGCTGACCTAGCTAAAGTCACTGCTGAGCACTCAATCTGCCAGCAGCACAGACCAAATACTGTATAGCACCATTTCTCAGATGATCAGCCAGCTACATGGTGGCAAGTTGATTACACTGAACTGCTTCCATCATGAAAAGGGCAGCTTTTGTTTTTACTGGAAAAGACACTTACTCTGCCTACCAATTTACCGTCCCTGAACACAATGCTTCTGCCGAAGCTACCATGCATGAACTTATATGAAATTATAGAATATCTTATCCACAGTCATGATGTTTCAGACAGCATTGCTTCTGGTTAAGGAAATCATTTCATAGCAAAAAAAAAAAAAAAAAAAGAAGAAAAGAAAAAAAAAAGAAGTGTGGCAATGGGCCCATATTTATAAGATTCACTGGTCTTATGTTGCCAACCATCCTGAAGCAGAGCTGGTTTGATAGAACAGTGGAATGACCTTTTGAAGACTCAGTGACAGTGCCAGTTAGGTAGCAATACCTTGCAAGGCTGGCACAAAGTTGTCCAAAAGGCTATATATGCTCTGAATTTGTGTCCCACCTATGGTTCTCTTTCTCCAGTAGCCAGAATTCACAGCCCAGCAATCAAAGGGTAGAAGTGGAAGTGGCACCATTTGCTATTACATCTAATGACCCACTAGTAAAACTTTTGCTTCCTGTTCTTGCAAATGTATGCTGTGCTGGTCTAGAAGTCTTGATCCCAACGGAAGGAATGCTTCTACCAGAAGACACAACAATGACTCCACTGGACTAGAAGACTGCCTTCCAACCATTTTGGATTCCTTATGCCTCTGAACCAACAGGCAAAGAAGAGAGTTACTGTGCCGATGGGGGTGATTTATCCTGACTACCAAAGGGAAATTGGACTATTTCTCCACAAAGGAGGTAAGGGCAGTCTCTTGCCTGTCTAGAATACAGGCCATCCCTTAGGACATCTTTTGGAATTACCATGCCCTGTTATTAGATCAATGGAAAGCTACAACAGCCCAACCCAGGTGGCACTACTGATGACCCAGGCCCTCCATGAATTAATATTTGGGTCATCCCATCAGACAAAGAACCATGACACACTGAGGTGCTTCCTGAAGGCAAAAGTAATACAAACTGGGCACAGTGGAAGAAGAAGTTATAAATAGTGGTCTAGGTGACCAGCTACAGAAATGAAGACTGTGATTGTCATGAATATTTCCCTTTATATTGTTATAAATGTATCTATACATATATATGTGTGTGTATAGCAAACATTCTTGTTTTCTTTCTTATTCCTTTATATAACAAGATGTATTGGCTTTTTACAGTATTTAAATATAGTTAATTTTATATCATGGTGTTTAAGTTATGGGATATCAAAGAAAAGAGTAAACATCACTTAAAGACTTCACCTCCTCTTCTGGGAAAGGGTTGGTACATTTTCAGTCGTATGCAGGATTGTTGTATCATGTTAGGCAGAATTATAACTTTGTTATTGTCTTTATTCAGAGATTGTTTACAGTTTTAGAAGATGTGTATGGGTGACAAGTTGACAAGGAGTGAACTCTCACTGCTTATTTTTACACATCAATTTGACTGGACCATAGGGTGCCCAGACAGTTGGTCAAACGTTACTCTGGGTGTGTCTGTGAGGGAGTTTCGGAATGAGATTAACGTTGAAATCAATAGACTGAGTAAAGGAGATTGCCCTCCTTAACGTGAGTAACCCACACCCCTTCAGTTGAAGGCCTAAGTAGAACAAAAAGGCTGACCCTCCAACAAGTAATAAGGAACTCTTTTCTTCCTGATTGTCTTAAAGATACAACTTAAAAGTCACATATTTAATTTCCATCATACGATATTGGCTCAAACTAAGCCACAGGGTCATAACTAGCTACAAGGAAGAATGGGCAGCTAAGTCTCAGGAGAGTCTCTTACTAAAGGATGAATGAAAGAGAAGATATTGAGGAACAATTAGCAGTCTCTATCCTCTGCCATCTTTGATACTATTTAAACCTCAAAGAAAAGATGTAATTTTAGAAAACTCATTCCATCCCCCTGAGGAATAGAACATTAGAGCTGTTTAAATAACAAATATTTTCTTAAAGGGAAAATTTCATCATTAGCAATATGACCTGGGACAATTCATTTGCTCTCACTGCTCTTCACCTTTCTTTTCTATAACATGAGAATGAAAATGCCAATCCAATTCTCAGACTTAGATACATGACACAATGTACCTAAAGATACTTTGCATTTATTAACACATTGCAAGGGATTAATCAGCTGCCTGAGAAGAAAATACAAAACCACCTTTCTCTTTTTTGTACTATTATTTTTCTTAAGAACATTGAGAAACAAAAATATAGACTGCCAATCCTGGTCAACATTTTCTCTACGGCAGTGTTTTATCATTCATTTGTTTAACATATATTTATGGGATGGCTGTTACTTTCAAGCACTGAAGTCAAATATTAATTAATTATATCCTCATATCAAAGGAAATCACATCCTAAAGCGGGATATGCATAGAAAAGTATTATCAAAAATGTTATAATATAGATTTCTTAAATGGCTGAATTAAGATATAAGCAACATGAAGTGAATATTACACAGTTAAATTGTACAATTTGTTAAGTTTTGACATATGTATACACCCGTGAAACCGTCACCAAAATGAAAGTAATGGTTATATTCATTACCTCAAAAACTTCCTAGTTCCATGTTCATTGTAGCATTATTCACAATAGCCAACATATGAAATCAACCTTAATACCTAATAATGGGTGAATGAATAGGGAAAATGTGGTATATATACAAAATGGAATACTATTCTGACTTCCCAGTGGAGGACAACCTGTCATTTGCAACAACATGGACGAACATAGAGGACATTTTGCTAAGTGAAATAAGTCAGGCACAGAAAAACAAATCTAAAAAAAATTAAAAAGTCGAATTTATAGAAGCAGAGAGTAGAACAGTGCTTACAAAGGGCTGGGAGAAGAGAGAAATTGGGGAGATGTTGGTTAAAGAATACAAAATTTCAGTTAGATGAGAGAAGTTCAAAGGAGTCTATTGTACAACATGGTGACTATAGGCAATATATTACATACTTGTAAATTGCTAAGAAATAGGTTTTAAGTGTTCTCACCACAAAAAAATAAATAGGTTAGGTAATGCATATGTTAATTACCTTAATTTAACCATTCCACATTGTATATGTATATCAAAATATCATGTTGTACACCATAAATACCATGTATACCATAAATATATATAATTTTTATTTGTCAATTAAAAAGTAAATTAAAAAATTATAAAGTTTTCTTGTGTTCCTTTGTAGTTCCTCCCTCCTGACCTTCTCATCTCTTGCCACCAAGTAACCTCTGATTTGCTCTATGTTATTACAAATTTGATTATATTTTCTAGAAAAGTATATAAATTGAGTCATATAAAATATATTTTTTGTCCTTGAGTATTTCATATTTTTGGATACTCTTGGCAATAGTATAATTTTCACTTCAATTTCTAATTGTTCATTGCTATTGTATAGAAATAAAATTGATATTTATGTGTCCATCTTATCTCATTCAACCTTGCTAAACTCAATTATTAGTTCTGGTAACTTATTCATAGAATCCATTGGATTTTCTACATAGACACTCATGTCATCTGTAAATAAAAACTGTTCTACTTTTGCCTTTCCAAATGAAAATGCCATTTATTTTTTTTCCTTGTCTTACTGCACTGCCTAGAAGCTCCACTACAATGTTGAATGGAAGCCATGAGAACAGACTTCCTTGTGTGTTGTTCCCTATCTTAGGAGGAAATCATTCAGCCTTTCACATTAATTGTAATGTTACCGGTAGGTTTTTTTTGTTTTGTTTTGTTTTTTGTTTTTCATTTTTTTCAGATGCCCTGTATTAGCTCGAGGATGTTCCCTTTTATTTCTAGTTTGTAGAGAGTTTGTCGTGAATGGGTGTTGGATTTTATCAAATGCTTTTTCTTATGACAATTATATACCTTTTCTTTCTCAGTTTGTTAATATGGTGAATTACATTGATTGATTTTTGGAATGTTAAGCCAACTCTGCATTTCTAGGGTAAACCTCACCTGGCCATGACATACTGCTTTTTTTATACGTTGTTACATTGTGTTGCTGAAATTTTGTTCAGAATTTTTGCATCTATGCCCATGAAAGATAATGGTTTGTAGGAGTTTCTTTTCTTATAATATCTTTGTCTGATTTTGATATCAAGATAAACTGACCTCATAAGATTATATATTCACCCCTTGTCAATTTTCTGAAAGAGTGTGTGTAAAATAGGTGTTAATTCATTCCTAATATTTGATAAAAACACACTAGTGGAACCACCTGGCCTGGCATTTTCTTTGTAGGAAGACGTTTAATTGCAAATTACTTTTTTTAGTGATGTAGTTATTCAGGTTAACTATTTCTTCCTAAATGAGCTTTGGTAATTTGTGTGTTTCAAAAAATTTGTATGTTTCATCTAAATTGTCAACTTTATTGGCGTAAAGTTGTTTATTATATTCCCTGATATCATAATAATGTCTTTTAAATCTCTACTGATGTTACCTCTCTCATTCCTGACAGTGATAATTGTGCCTTTTCTCCTTTTTTTCTATCAATCTGACTAGAGATTTATCAATTTTTTATGTCAAAAAACCGGCTTTTGGTTCCAATGATTTTCTCTGTTGTTTTTCTGTTTTCTAGATAATTCATTTTCATTCTGATCTTTATTATTTCCTTTCTTTTACTTACTTTAGGTATAATTTGCTTTTGTTTTCCTAATAAAGGGCAAGCAGAGCTCATTGAGTTGAGATCTTTATTCTTTTCTAATATAGGAATTTAGTGCGATAATTTCCTTCCAAATACTGCTTTAGTATCATCCGTGAATTTTGATGTGCCATGTTGGTGTTTTCATTCAATTCAAAACATTTTCTAATTTCCCTTTTTGATTTATCCATAAATATGATTGACTCATATTTACAAATGGGTTATTTAGTTTCTAAACATTTAGGTGTTTTCCGTAGATCTGTCTATTGTTGATGCTGGTAGATATTATGGATTTTACCTTGTTTAATATGTTTGCTTTCCTATAAATATTCTTGAACTTTGTTCTGGGACATGGTTTGCTCCTTTTGGATTGTCTTTTAAGATTTTTTAGGTAGTGCTCAGTCTGGAGCTAATTGTTTCCCACTACAGATGGGAAGCCTTTCTGTGTATTCTAACTAATCTGTGAATCATGAGGTTGTCCACCCTGGCTGGTGGAAACATTCTTAGCCCTGTGTGAGTGCCAGGCACTATTACCTCTAAACCTTTTGAGTGATTCTTTCCCTAACCTCCAGTACTTTCCTGATCAGTCCTCAGTCGGGTACTCAAGGGAGGTGCTTTGCTGATTTTTGGAATTCTCCCTCCATGCTGCTCCCTTGTCTTTGGTCCTGAGAAGTCTAGCCACCTTGGTGTTCTTGACTCTCAGCTGCGTATTCTCATCCCAGGGAGTCCCCTGGGTTCCACCTTGGTTCTACCTCCCTGTGCAACAGCCTGAAAATATCCTCAAGGCAGTATGGTAGGACAATCAGAGGGCTTACCTCATTTATTTCATGTCTCTCAGGAATCACTATCCTTTGTTGCCTAATGTCCAATTCCCTGAAAAGTGTTGTTTCATGTAGTTTGTCCATATTTTGGTTGTGTCATGCAGGAGGGTAAACCTGGCAAGAATATTAGAAAGTCTAGGTAGATATTACTCCTTCTAGACTGGAAGCAGAAATTTCTACTATATACATTTGAATAAACTGTTATAGGGATGCAAAGGTGGGAAAAACTTACAACCTGGGAAATTTTTATAACACTTGGCAAAGGAAGTAAAATTGGGTTATTTATGTATGAGTGGAATTTTCCAAGGTATGAAAGATGGAATCACGGAAGGATGTGATTGATTCTGGAAATATTGAGTAGATAAAGGAAGTTGAGTGAAGGTGTGGATTAGAATGGTAGAGGATTACTCTGGAAAAGAAGACTAAGTCTAGAATGTTGGACGTTTGTATGTCTAATTAAGGCATGTGGAGTTTTACCATGTAATAATACATTAGATAACAACGTATTTAAGTGGTTAGAATGGTAGCTGGCACCTACTAAATGTAAGTAAGTGATAGCTATCCTATGCCTTAAAATCCCTGACAATATATATTCTTTTATTTTAATGTTATTCTATTTTTGGTATTCTAGATGCTAAGCTCCATGAGGATAGGAACTGTATTTTTCTTCTTCAACAATGTATGTTCAGCATGCGGTAGATCTAGCACATTAGTATTTAGTTGGTACTCAATAATAATATTAGGTAAATGAATAAACAATAATAAGTCAACAAATATTTTTACATAGTAAAATGATATGATGACCTTTCCTTTTTAGACAGAATGGAGAAAAATACTTAAGTAGATGTGGTGCCTTTACAAACAGAGAGACAGCCTTATACACATATAATAGAATAAAATGAGAGTATGGCAATATTTAGAGTGGCTGCAATTTAGAGTTGATCAAAGACACAAATCCTCAGGTTCAAGAAGTCTACTAATCCCCTTCATGATAAATAAAAAGAAATCCACACTTTAACTCACCAGAATGAAACTACAAAATACCAAGGACAATGGACAAATCTTAAAATGGAATAAAAAGGCAAAAGTAAACATTGTAAAAAGAGTAAATCATGTATTGCCTACAAAAGAACAGCAATTATATTAACTGCTGACTTATCAATGCAATAATAGAAGCAAGAAAATAGGAGAATGACAGTTAACCTAGAATTCCCAGTGAAACATACAAGACTTTTTAGACACAGGAAAAATAAGAAAATATATCTATGATAAAAATACTATAGTAGAAATTATAAGGATGTTTTTAGGAAAAAAAATGATCAAAAAATGAAGGCGTGAGATGAAAGAAAAAATGGTAAACAAATATTGTTAAGTATGTGAATAAATTTGAACAAATATTCACTATATAAAAGTAGAATAACAGTGTCTAACTTGGGGCGGGGGGGAATATTGATCCCAGAAAAGGGATGATTAGAGTTCATCCTCCCAGGATCATTGCATTATTTTGAGGATGGTATAAGTACCAATTAGCTCCAAATTTTGTTGAAATGTATAGTTAACCACTAAAATAACAGGAATAGATTTGGAAATAGTAAGATAATAATTTTTTTTAAAAAGCCTTCAAACAAACCAAAATATGTCAAGAAGTGAGCAGAACGTTAAAAACAATTTTTAATTAGACGGCCAAATAGGAACAGATCCGGTCTGTAGCTCCCAGGAAGACTGATGCAGAAGGCAGGTGATTTCTGCATTTCCAACTGAGGTACCTGGTTCATCTTATTGGCACAGTTGGACAGTGGGTGCAGCCCATGGAACTGCAAGCCAAAGCAGGGTGGGGCGTTGCCTCACCCGCGAAGCCCAAGGGGTCAGGGAATTCCCACCCCTATCCAAGGGAAGCCGTGAGAGACTGTGCCGTGAGGAATGGTGCACTCTGGTGCAGATACCGTGCTTTTCCCACAGTCTTCAGAACCTGCAGACCAGGAGATTCCCACCAATGCCTACGCCACCAGGGCCCTGGGTTTTAAGCACAAAACTGGGCAGCTGTATGGACAGACACCGAGCTAGCTGCAGGAGTATTTTTTTTTTTTTTTTGCATACTTAAGTATTTTTCTCCACTTCTAAAATACGTTCACTAAGTGAAAGTCTCTGTGTAAATCCATTTATCTCTTTTCTTCAGCTTTTAATATTTAAAGCTGATTAGAGTTTTTAATAGAAAGCATGGTACAAGATGGTACAGATGTCTTTAAGCATAACTGTCATCAGAATTAAAGTGGATTAAAATCAGTTAAAAAAAAATTATTAACAGACTTGGTTCTTTAAAAATTCAGCTCTATGCTATTTACAAGAGAGGCATCTAAAATATTAGATAAATTTTGAAGGCAAAAGCATGAATAATGTTACATCAAATGTTAACCAAAAGAAAGCTGATAGTATCAGAGAAAGATGACTTCACGGCAAAAAGCATTACTTGAAATAGAAATGAAGGAAGATTTAATTCACCTGAAAGAATTTTAAACTTGTAAACATTTAATCACATTTTAAAAATACATGAGGAGAAATTGACAAAATAATTCATAGACATATAGATTTGAACAGAATTAAGTTTGATTTAATGAACACAAAGAACTTCATGTCCATCAACTGGACAATATATTATCTTCAAATACATAAGGAATATTTTCAAAAATTGACCATGTAACTTGAGTTTTATAAAGCAAATCTCATTGCATTTCAAAGAATCAGTAAAAAAACAGAACAAAACCCATACAGTTGGGAATTTTAAAACAGTAAAAACTGTTTTAAATAAGGCATGGGTCGAAGAAGAAAATATGGAAGAAATTAGAACATATTTAAAGCTGAATGGTTAAAAAGTACTGTACAGAAAAACTCATGAAATACAGCTAAAGTAATACTAGAAAAAAAATCTATAAGTCTAAGAGCTGACATTTCGAAAGAAGAGCTAAAAAGTTAAAGGGCCAAGTATTCAATATAAGAAATTGTAAAAATAGCAATAAAATAAACCAAAACTGGAAAATACTTAAAATTAATGATAATAGTAGGTAGGAAACTAAATAATAAATTTAAAATAATAAAAATTAATAGAAAGGATCGATAAATCCAAACCTGGTTCTTTAAAAAAATATTAAAAATTGACAATCTCAGAGATGGATCTTGAAAAATAGAATGTAAAGTAGTTAACATGAGAAATGGAAGAGGGAGATTACTAAATATGAAATAGAAATTTTAGAAGTAGATTAAGAGGAAAATATTATCATCAATTTGATCCTAAAGGATCCTACATTTTATCAGCGAGCAGAGGGATTTGAAATAATTCCTCCCCTTTCAAATGCCCTTTGAGAAGATGGCATGGCTTATGTTTACCCAACCAGAGAACCAGTGACCAGATCTTCTGGTCTTTCCCCGCAAACAACGTTCATTGGAATTCCTACAGACCATGGCACCTTCCCCCAGCAGTAACTTTGTTCTCAAGAGCATACTCAAGTCTTCACTATTTCATCAATGCCATAACTGCCAAAAAGAAAACGAAAGAAAAACATTGCCTTCTCTTAAAAATGATCAGGCAGAGTAATGAAGCAGCAACTTTACAATAATGGTCATTATCCTACTTATAGACACAGAGCTACAGATGGAGTTGGAGATAGATAATTACTGAGATTAATGTTCGTTCTTTCTGCCAGTTTTTTTTCCTTCTCTCTCTCTCTTCTTTTTTTTTTTTTTTTTGATTTGATAAATATACTGTTAAGTCAAAAAGTAGTTTACAAATTAATGATTCCATTCTAATGGAAATAGTTGAAATTACAGCCTAGTTTATTATATTACTTTTGCTGGAAAATAGGTCATTGTTTAAACTGTATTTATTTCATTTCAAACAAAGTATTGTGAAGTTGCTTGGTTAACTTTTTATTAGGTTAAAAACACATTATCTATTTTAAAAAAATACATGGGTAAATCTTCCGTAAAAAACTCTAACAATCTTTAAATATTGAAAGCTGAAGAAAAGAGACAAATGGATTTACACAGAGCCTTTTACTGAATGAGCGTATTTTAGAAGTTTATACACATTTACCTTGAAATGACAAGCAACCTTCTTCCTTTTCGATGTAAGTCTACCATGAGGCGATGGGAGCTTCATGGCCAGGTGGGTTTCTTGGGATCTCTGATATAAACAATATCTAAAGTAGCTCAGTTCATCAATTACAGTAAACACAGCATGGAAGCAAGTGGGATAGAGGGACAGGAGGCCACGACACAGGTACACCTGTGGAGACAGTGTCATGTAAATTCCAAAGGCATTTCAAAATGCCTTGAAAATTTTAAAAGATTCTCAAGAATCAGACTTTCCATCCACCAATAGATTATATTACTGAAATAAATCCCTAAACTGCAATTTGAAAAAAATGCATTCTCACACACGACTTCCTAAATTTCCATCTGTCTATTTTCCATCACGTTAGACATGGGTTTTTAAAAATACTCAGGCTGGGCACAGTAGCTCATGCCTGTAATCCCAGCACTTTGGGAGGCTGAGGCGGGCGGATCACCTGAGGTCGGGAGTTCGAGATAAGCCTGACCAACATGGAGAAACCCCGTCTCTATTAAAAATACAGGCGTGGTGGCACATGCCTGTAATCCCAGCTACTTAGGAGGCTGAGGCAGGAGAATCTCTTGAACCCAGGAGACAGAGGTTGTGGTGAGCTGAGATTGCACCATTGCACTCCAGCCTGGGAAATAAGAGTGAAACTCTGTTTCAAAAAAAAAATATATATATATATATATATAAATATATTTTGTATATATAATATATTTTATATATTATATATGTAATATGTGTGTGTGTATATATATATTCCACACCAACCAAAGGAAATCAGTAAGCACTTTGAGTTCAATATCTGTGCTGAAACGCCTACAGGAGGTCAGTCTTTGATATCTCAGGTGAGTGATTGATCTTTTCTTAGATATATTTAACATATTCACTCATCACCCACCCCCAAAACAATCACTTTTGCCACTGAGCAGTGGTGGCTGAAAAGCAGTGTGGTAGAAGCCTCTAGAGCAGCATTCCCCAACCTTTTCGGCACCAGGGACTGGTTTTCTGGAAGACAATTTTTCCACAGACAGTGGGCCGGGGGATGGTTTCAGGATGAAACTGTTCCACCTCAAATCAGCAGGCATGAATTAGATTCTCATAAGGAGAGCACAACCTAGATCCCTTCGCTCACAGTTCACAATAGGGTGTGTACTCCTATGAGAATCTAATGCCTCACTGATCTGCCAGGAGGCGGAAATCAGGTAGTGATGCTGGCTCGCCTGCCACTCACCTCCTGGTGTGTGGCCTCATTTCTAACAGGTCACGGACCAGCCCAGTCCACTGCCCTGGAACTGGGGACCCCTGCCATAGAGGAATGAGAGTACTACTCCAAGAGGTTATCTGTGACCTTCCGGGACCCCCATTTATAGGACAGTCGATTAAGTGTCATGATAGAGAAGGCACAGGTGTGATAGAGGTGCAGCAAGGGCAGCACGTGCATCAGACCAGAAGACAACTTTACCTACTGAGGACTGGGCTGAAGAAGTTGAGGAGGGAAAAAAAAATCTGGCTTAATCTATCAACTCCAACCTTGACCCCACAAAGTTCCTTTGAATGTCCTCCCCTCTAACCAGTCTTTAGGAATCACTCCTGATCCCAGATACCCAACCATCCCCCAAATACTGTGCCGCCAGACCCAGCTAACTTTTGTATTTTTAGTAGAGAAGGGGTTTCACTATGCTGCCCAGACTGGGAACTCCTGGGCTCAAGCGATCCTCTTGCCTCGGCCTCCCAAACTTCTGGGATTACAGGTGTGAGCCACGGCACCCAGCCAGGTTTAGTTTTCTTTGGACATTTTACCAAAAGCCTTTTTGTCTTTTTTTTCCCAGCAAATTACATGGGTGGGAAAGGATGGGGGAGGGGCCCAGTAGCTGCTTCCTCTTGGCATATCCAGCATTCATCTGATTCATTGCCTGCCTCTGCCAGCAGGGTGAGGATGGATAACATTCTTTGCCTACCATTTGCACATAATTATAATGGCTGTTGCTAATTGTTTTTCACATCTTCTATCTGGTTTGTATTTTAAGCAGAAGGGAAGATGTGACTCACCTGAAAAAAATCAGCAGTCTGTGTGTCTCTGATTCACCCCAGAATTTTACCTTCCAAATGCTATTGCTATTTTTGTTTCCCAGAATGTGTTCTAACAGTAAACATAGTTTAGACCCAGACAAAGATTAGGTTGTCATAAACTATATAAATTAATTTCAGGAAGGCTGATGGTTGTGTTTGACTATAAGAAGTATTAATCGGCCAGATAAGTTGGCTAACTCCTGTAAGCCAAGCACTTTGGGAGGCCAAGGCTGGCAGATCTCTTGATCTCAGGAGTTCCAGACCAGACTAGCCAACATAGTGAAACCCCATCTCTACAAAAAAAAAAAAAGAAAAAATCTCTGGGCATGGTGAGGCCTGCCTGTGGTTCCAGGCACTCAGGAGGCTGAGGTGGAAGGATCACCTGAGCCTGGAGTAGTCGAGGCTATAGTGAGCCATGATTGTGCCACCCCACTCCAACCTGGGTAACACAGTGAGACTCTGGCTCCGAAAAAAATAAAAAAGTACTAATAGGTAGACTCAATGTTTCAAACCATGTACTCATCCAGAAAATTCTGTCAATGATAAGCCCTTACCCCCCCCCACTCAGAAACGAAAGAGAAATAAATTGAGAGATTGCATTATTTAAAATAAATGGGTTTAGAAATAAATTGTTATACTTTAATTATAATTTGTGGAAATGTTTTATTAAGAATTTGAAGACGCACCAATTAGGATGGCTATTATTTTTAAATAAAAAGAGAAAAGAAGTTTTGTCAAGGATATGGAGAAATTAGAACCCTTGTCCATGTTCATGAGAATGTAAAATTGTGTAGCCACAGTGAAAAAGTTTGGTGATGCCTCCAAAAGTTAAACCTAGAATTACCATATGATCCAGTTATTCCACTTCTAGATATATACCCTAAAGAGCCGAAAGCAGGGACTCAAACAGATTCTTGTACATCAGTGTTCATGGCAGCAGTTTTCACTACAGCCAAAAGTGAGACACAACCCAAATGTCCATCAACAGATGAATGGATAAGAAAAATGTGATTATCGACATACAATCTTCAAAGGGAATGGAATTCTGGCACATGCTGTAATATGGATGAACTTTGAAAACATTACATGAAATGAAACAATGAGACACAAAAGGGCAAATGTTGCATGATTACACGTATAGCAGGCACCCAGAACAGTAAAATGAATAGAGATTTAAAAAATAGAAGAGAGGTTATCAGGTGCTGGCAGTAAAGGGGAATGGGAAGCTATCATTTAGTGGGGACAGAGTTTCTATCTGAGATGAAGAAAAAGTTCCAGAACTGGATCACGGTGATGGTTGCACACAACATTGTGAATGTACTTAATGCTGCTGAATTGCACACTTAAAAATAGTTACTTTGCTACATTTAATATTGTGTATATCTTACAACAATTTTAAAAATTAAATATATAAATAAGTGCAATGCAACTTATTCAAAATAAAGTAAAATGTCACGTACATAACTAATCTCTTCATTTGTTGCATAGAGAAAGGACCTGGGAAGCAAGCTGGAGAAGCTCAGGCTACAGATATTCTAGCCTGAGGCTGTGGACTTTGTAAGGCCAAGTCACCGCTTCAGAAGATCAGTCAAAACCACAACAATGGCACATTAAAAAAATAATACTTTCATTGAGTAAATATTTTACACTTTAGCCAATTGTCTTAAATGTACAGCTTAAGAACTGAGAAATTTGGCCAGGTGCATTGGCTCATGCCTATAATACTAGCACTTTGGGAGGCTGAGGCTGGCGGATCACTTGAGTCCAGAAGTTCAAGACCAGCCTGGGCGCCATGGGGAAATCCCACCTCTACCAAAATACAAAAATTATCATGGTAGCGCATACCTGTAGTCTTTGCTACTTGGAAGGCTGAGGCAGGAAGATCACTTAGGCTGGGAGGCGGAGGTTGCAGTGAGCCAAAATTGCACCACTGCATTCCAGCCTGGACAATAGAGGGAGATCCCATCTCAAAAAAAATGAAGAAGAATTGAGAAATTTATGCTCTTACTCTGAGACACAACCAATTACTCCACCTTTATAGTTTTCCCTCACAGTGACTCAGTTAGCGAACACTGTAATTAATCTATTAAACTATTTTATTGTCATCACTTATAGGTACAAATACAACCTCTTAAGTCAATATACAAATATATTTTGCAGAAAATTATCGGACCATAGATCCATAGTTACTCGCTATGCCACATCCCTAGAGCCTCAGTTTCCAAATCTGTAAAATGGGGATACATATGCTGATACAACAGAATCAACCTAAGAAGGAAGTAATGGGAAAATACCACCTCTGACACATTAGGAGGACCCCAAATTTTATTATTACATGAAGAAGTGTAAGCAACTAAGAGAAAATAGGGAAAGATGAATGTCAGAACTTTCTTCAGGCAACTATATTCAACATGTCATCAACACAGGATTTCATATGATCTGTGGAAGCTTTTATATAAAATGGGTGTGGAGATTTACAAGATTGAGCCTGAAAATAACTGATGCGCTCAGGCACTCAGACATCCTGTATGTTGTACTAATTCTAAAATAATCAAAGCAAAAATAAACAAAATGACACCCGTAAAATACACAGACAAGATGATACAGGAGAAACCATATATAATTGGATAATAACTGCCGTGACTGTGAAGAGTGTGCAATTGTGAATCATAAAACACTTGTTTGCCATGTTTTTTATTTTTTTGGTCCCTTTCATGGAAAAAAAGAAAGTTTGTTTTTCTTCAAAACAAAAACACTGTTTTGTAGGTTTGAATTGATATATTTTTTTTTTTTCTCTTTGTAAAAAGGTCAGAGTGACTATTAACCCAAGTATAAAACAATAATAGTTTCCGGCATGGGAAATTTGATTTTTAAACAAAAGGAAAAAAAAAAAAAGACCACCTTGAATCACTGAAGACAAAATAAAGAAAACAGTACATGTTTCCAACTTGCATGTTATAAAGAATTTTGATCACTTTGGAATTAGAGCTGGAGAAAACATTATGTGAATGTTTGTTTTCCTGACACTTTGAAAGTTATTTCTTATTTCCAAATAAGAAAGGAACATACCTCCCCAGAAAAAAGTTTTAAATAGAAAGTTAAATGATCTTTGGATTGTTGAACAGGAACTTGACTAAACTCTGCTGGTTCTCTAATTCAAACTACATGAAAATTAAGGTTGCATAATGGTAATGATAACATGAGCAGTGCCAAAGAAACAATATTTTGCTTGGATCCATGGCAATGTCACAGTCGTCACATGTATGGAACAAGCCTCTAGAGCATTAGGTCGTATTTACCTCATCAGGTAAAATTCAGGAAGGATAACTGCAGATCATTGTAGTCTAGGAGTTAATGAATTTATTTTAAGCTCACTTCTCACTCTTCTAAATAATAAATGTAGTCCTGAGCTCTAAATTACATTTTCTCAAGAATCGGTAGTGTTTTTTTAAATTTTAATATATTTGCAGTGATGAATCATACCAGTTATTCTGAAGTGATGAAAAAGCTTCATTTTCTCTGTATAATCATCATCTACCTTGATGACTCTGGAGGAACTAAATGTTTCTTGTTTAATTTCTACAAGACTTCTGCATAAAAATCAATTCACCCATATCTGCTTAAGACAAATATTAAAAGATAATATCTGCTTAGTTCAGAAAGTGCAAATAGCATCAGGTTCAACAATATTTAGATTGCTAAAATTGTAATTCTGTTAACCTATTTAAAAAGAAATACAGATCTATTTTTTAGATGTCAGCTTTTAAGAGAAAAACTTTTTCCTTAAAGTCAGTTCGTTTAAGTCATCCCTTTGTTTTAAAAGAAGATGGAAGAGACACTCAAGATTTCATATATATATATGTATATACATATATACATATGTATGTATATATATACACATACATACATACACACACACACATACACACACAGCTTTGTCGTTGACTAAATGAAGATAAAATGTGAAAAGATAACTACTTGCAGTATAATTATTTTGTTAAGGCAATACTTATAGTGAACCAGAACCAGCTAATTGCAGAGTTTAGAAAGGGAATCATTCACATTCTCAGACAGTGATGCTTCCCTGATTAGGATACATGCCATAAATCTTTCTCATTCACTAAATTTCTTAATGGATCTCTTAATGGAGATAGTTCCACATACTGGTCTCAGGTTAAGTCAGAGGAGGAACTGTAACAGTGATAACAGCTTGCATATACACAACTGCTACTTTTTGTGTAGCAGAAAATCCAAATTATTCCATTTATTTGGGCTTAAAATGATGGTAGCACTGAATAATGATGAAGGAAGGAATGACTTCTTAATAAGTACAAAGATTCTAGAGAAACTTTTATTCAAGCAATGGAGATCAGTAGTGTTCTGCCTCTTTTAAAAACTGAAAGAACAGACAGGAATTGATATAACAGCAGAAGACATTTTATTCCTTGAAAGAATGTTCTAGGGCAAAGTTTTCTGATGGCAGAGATTCTTAAGGCATGAAGTAGGTATAGACTCCTCTTCTCTCCAGTTGAAAAGACAGAATCTGTCAAGCTGGAATAGTGATTCTCAACCAGGACATTTGGGAACATCTGGAGGCCTTTTTGATGGTTACCACTGGGGTGATGGTAGGGGGTCTTCTGGTATCTAGTGCATAGAGGAGGCCAGGGATGCCACCAAACATCCTATAAAGCACAAGACACTCCCCCAACACACACAGGAAAGATTACCCAGCCCTGCATGTCAATAGTGCTGAGGGTGATAAATTGTGAATCAGAATGATACACAACAAGGGTAGGTAAACTTTTTCTGTAAAAGGCCAGATAACGAATCTCTTAGGCTTTGCTGCCACATAACCTCTGCTGCAATTACTCAACTTGGCCTTTGTAACAAAAAGTAACCATAGACAATGGTCAACAAGCATGGCTGTGTACCAGTGAAATTTTATTTACAAATACAGGTGGCAGGACCCCATTGGTGCATTAGTGCGCTGCATTAGTGCGCTGTCTCCTGATAGAAGTCATTTCTACTCTTAGAGATTCCTCAAATTCTTATTTCTCGAATTGGAAAGAATTCCAGTTGGCACGATGACTGTTTGATAGAAGTCTAACTGTAGAAATTACATCCAAGATGAGACAGGATCTCTAGCTTGCAGCAGGAAAATAGAATCTGTAGAATGACACAAATTTTTTAAAATTTACTCTCTTCTTTGAAAAGAAATACTTTTTAAACTAACATTTTCCAAAACAGATTTAAAGATTGACAAACTGGTCAGAAAAACAAAAACAAAACAAAACAAAACAAACAAAAAACAGAAAACAGACAAATGAACAAACCAGGCTACATAGAAACACACTAGTTTTCTAAACCAGAGATGCTTATTTTCTAGCTCATGGTGCCATAGAGAGTTGACAAATAGATTCAAGGGGTTTATAAACTTGCTGAAACTGAACAGAAAATGGTGTGTGTGTGTGTGTGTGTGCGCACGTTCGTGTACATTCTCAGATATGATATTCTTGATCTTCTAAACATTTTTCACTGCTAAATCATACAAGGTAATTTAGAGAGTATGTTTCAAGAATGAACCACTTCTCTAAAGCTGCCAGCATAATTAAAAAGTACTACACGATAGCAAATTTGGTTCTATGTCTGGATTTTGTTGTTGTTGTTGTTGTTTTTGTTTTGAGACAAAGTCTCATTGTGTCACCCTGTCTGGAATGCAGTGGTGCAATCACAGCTCACTGAAGCCTCAGCCTCCCAGGTTCACGCAATCCTCTCACCTCAGCCTCCAGAGTAGCTGGGGCTACAGGCACATGCCACCACACCCGGCTAATTTTTGTATTTTTTGTAGAAACAAGGCCTTACTTTGCTGCCTGGGCTGGCCTCAAACTCCTGGGCTCAGGCGATACGTCCACCTCAGCCTCCCAAAGTGCTGGAATTATAGGCAAGAGACACCATGCCCAGCAGGTTCTATGTCTTTGACAGATTCAACTAGTCACAAATTACCCCATTGTTTCTAATCAACAACATGAAACCTGGCCTCAATTCATGTTATACTCAGTTTGGTCATATGGCAAAGGCCCATTTCTGAGTCTAAAGATTTGGTACATGCTTAGTATTTATTCTTTCTACTGCCTTGTATGAAAACCATCTAAGAAGGCTTGCAAAGATAAGTAGGCATAGTGAGATGATGTGAATTTTTAAACAGGGGTGAAAAGAAAATATGTAAAGCCATAAAATGGGGCCGTTAATAGAAATGTTTCTACTACAAAGTTCTTCCCATACTATATCAGACATGTCATTTGGTTTATTCGTGCTTCTATTTCCTAATCGTTAGACTTGAAACAGATGATTTCTACATGACATTTTCCTTATACTCAGGATTTATCAGTGTATAGTAATCAGTCAACAAACATTTACTAAATCTCCGTTGTGAGCATAGCATTTTATTAGTGGTACAGTGAGTCAGAAGTAAGAGTTTCGCCTACTGAATCATTAACCCCATTTCCTGTATTAAGTGTGCCCTTTTGGGAGTTTCTTCTGTCATCTGGTCCCACAGTAATCGGCTTATGAAATTAGAGTTAAATTATAGCCTAACTAAAGCAAGTTCATATGGCGTTCCATAGAATGAGAAAGCAAAGAATAGGAGAAAGAGCAATAAATGTGAGAGAGAGTGAGAGAAACAAGGGATACTTTGATGAAAAAAAGAACCACAATGACTTGCAAACACTTTCTTTTAGACATTATGAAACACTAGATTTAAAGAAAAAAAAATAAGAGAAATAGATCTAAGATGGAAATGAAATTCTGCAAATCTTCCACGGAGGTCGTTGGAGTCACCAACATGAAGAAAAATAAATAATATTCTTTTCCTAGGGGAAAGGGTGTAGGGTTATTCGGCAAGAAGAAAGGGTACATAATTTCTCTTTTAAGACTTACAACTGTCAAGACTTAACAGCACTGACCATGCCAAAATTCATTCCTCAAATGCCATGTAGCTCTTTATAAAGGTGCTCTATTAAATTTAAAGCTTTAATTTGCTTGTTTGGGGAGTCCCCCCACTCACACCATAGTAACTCAGAATCCGAACATTCTAGTTTTCTTCTTTTTTGCTTCCGCTGCATAAAGTTAAAATGCTGAATCATTGTGATGCTCATGGAGGACATAGACATTCTTTAAATTATGGAACGGAGCTACCTCTTGCCGCTGTACAGCAGGAAAGTAGAACTGCTCCAGGCAACGAGCACTTAGTCTCTATTTTTATGGTTGTTACCATGTAGTCACAAACAAAAATTGATGATGAAAGAATTAAGTTAATCTATCTCGTGCAATATCATTAGTCACTTCCTAGGTTCTGGAGCTCCCTGAAGCAAAGAGAGAATAAAATTTCAAAATATGACACTGCTAGTTGGTTTTATAGATATCAAGTTTGTACAGGCACATAAATCAGAATCTATTCAAAGTAAGGAGCAGATGTTTGAATTATTCCAACAAAGTAAAATCATCGTCTCTCTTACATGCTACAAATTCACAGCCTTTTCATAAGTATGAAAGCTGCAAAAAAAAAAAAAAAAAAAAGAAAAGAAAGAAAAAGAAAAAAAACTGGGATTCAACATCTAAATAATTTATATTCCCTTTGAGCTCTTAGCACCAAAGCAGTGGGACCTGAGGACATCACACTATTTCCATTGCCACAACGACCATTTGTGGCAAGCAATCTCTCTGCAGATGAAGGCAGAAATAGGCAGAAACCAATCCCACTGAATTTTTAAGATAATGATAATCATCTTTCTCCTCAGCATTTTATTCTAAGCTATCCTTCCAACCAAAATTAAGATCATCGTGGAGAGAAAAAATTCAGAAAGTGGAAGAATGTGGAAGGAGGTCACAGAATAGGTCCTCATTTGAGATTGTTTTTCAACAGACCATATTCTTTCTCCTTTTACGCTCTGCCTCCTTACAACAGGTGGCTTACAGACTTTCACACAGTTCTGGCACATTAAGACACATGATTGTAAGATTAAACTGAGTCTGTCTAAAAAATATAAAATGAATAAAGGTGATGCTATCGTTAAAGAGTTGTTTCCCGATACTTCTTCCAGCTTAAATGTTTATCTGTTCTGTGTACGCCCTATAGTGAGAGATCAGTGACAGCAGAGCCTGCGTCTATCATTTTTACATGGACCATAACTTTCAATAAAGTTTGTATACAGCAGAGCTTTAATAATTAATCATAACAAACTTGAACTTTCCTACCGTGTAGTCTGCAAGTACATGCCACCTGAGCAAGACGTCAGTGAAGCTTTCTTATTTCGAGTTATTTTTGTACTTGAGGAAATTATCATCCTTGTATGGAATACAAGATGAACCCGTCTCATACTGAATCACCATTTAAACAATCTTAATGAGAAATTTCCAGCATCACAAAACGACAATAGCGTAAACTATTTTCACTGCTAGACTCTAATAAAGTATTAGATTTCTATTCCGGTGAAATCTCAAATGTAAAAAAGATATAGTAATACAGAACTGAAAATTAAACAAAGACATTTTGGAAACTAACTTGAATAATTATCTTAGAATACTACTGAAATGATAAACCAATAAATTTTGAACAGTAGAACAGATTTCTGCTATTTCATAAATTATTATTCCTGTGAGTTAATAAGGCATGAAAATTTTTTTCAACTTTTATTTTGGATTCAGAGGATACACATGCAGGTTTGTTACATGGGTATATTGTGTGTTGCTGAGGTTTGGGTTCAGATGATCCCATCACCCAGGTAGTGACTATAGTACCCAATAAGAAGTTTTTCAGCTCCCAGCCCCAGCCCCCAACTTTCCCTCTTTCCCTTTCTAATGGCTTCCAGTGTCTATTGTTCCCATCGTTAAGGCCACGTGTACTCAATATTTAGCTCCCACTTTTTTTTTTTGTTTGTTTGTTTTTTTTTTTTTGAGACAGAATTTCGCTGTTGTTGTCCGGGCTGGAGTGCGATGGTGCGACCTGTCTCACTGCAACCTCTGGCCCTGCGTTCAAGTGATTCTCCTGCCTCAGTCTCCTGAGTAGCTGGGATTACAGGCACCCGCCACCACACCCATATAGTTTTTTGTATTTTTAGTAGAGACGGGGTTTCACTATGTTGACCAGGCTGGTCTCGAACTCCTGACCTCAGACAATCCACCTGCCTCGGTCTCCCAAAGTGCTGAAATTACAGAAGTGAGCCACGTGCCCGGCTTAGCTCCCATTTATAAGTGAGAACATGCACTAATTGCTTTTCTGTTCCTGCATTAATTCACTTAAGATAACGACCTCCAGCTGCATCTGTGTTGCTGCAAAGGCCATCATTTCATTCTTTTCGTGGCTGCATAGTATTCCAAAGAATGAATTTTTGCTACATGAATGAATCTCAAAATAACTATGCTGAGTATAAGACACCAGATCTAAAAGAGCACATACTGTATGATATCATTTATATAGAATTCTAGAAAATGCATACTAATCTATAGTGATGGAAAACAGATAAATGGTTGTCTAGAGATGGGAGAGGCACAAGAGGGATGGTTTATAAAAGGGCACAAGAAAACTTCTGGGGTGATGAGTAAATTCATCATCTTGATGGTGGTAATGGTTTCATGGCTGTATACCTATGTCAAAACTCATCAAATTGCACACTTTAAATATGTACAGTATATTGTACATCAATCATACCTCAATAAAACTATAAACAAAAAATTCATTGTTTCTGTGAAACTTAAAACTATGAGGGGGAAAAATCACATTTATCTATTTATAACACCAAGAAAAGAATATGACTGGAAATATTGTTTGAAAATATAATGAATTACAAACTATGAAGTTACTTATCAGTTGGAATAACTTCATATTATGATAGAATAAACATGATCTCTCCCATTAACTGTATGCACCATGAGAGTTAGAATTTTCTTTTTAAAATCTTTATATCCCTAGTGCCAGCTCAATTTCAGACACATACTACAGATACCTCTTCAAAAATTATTCAATGAACAAAGTAATAAATGAATGAGTGATTTGGAGGTAAACCAAAATAATACCATGTATGAAAATACCACAGCACCATAGAACATGTACTTTGACGTTCTCTTTCAACCTCAGGTATGAGAGCTGATTTAGTCAGCTGATTTAGTCATCTATACTCTTTTATCAAGATCACACTTGTCAAATTGACCAGACAGGAGTTAGATGCAATTTGTGGTCAAAGCTAACTAGACCAGTGTCCTACATGCTGTCTTTTCTGAAGTTTTTGAGGGTTTGGCTTTAGGCTTTGTTAGGGCAAGTCTAGAGTTGATTTCACTCTAGGTGTTTTCTTCTGTGGGTTCCAGGGTTGTTACCAAAGTGTTGTTGTGACCTCTTGTCTCTAGCAGGACTGGAACCACCATATCTTTCTGTAGACCCTTCCCACAGCATGCGCTTAACCTTTGTCTATTCTGCGCTCAATCCTATAGTAGCTACTCTCTAGTAAGTTTCAGGTAGTCTCACCCTGCATATGAATAGCCCAGTCCTCAGCCATAAACTCATGAATGACCTCAACATGGATTTCTGGGCCTTCTTGCTGGAAAGCTCTTTCATTTCTGATGCCATGACTCACAGTTTCCAGCCATTTCAACTACCCCAAACTCTGATCTCTACTGCGTTGGCTCAATGGAATCACCATACTCAGCTCAGATTCCAGTTCTCTGTACCACGGTAAAGAAATTATCCCCAAGAAAAATGTTAGGTGACTGTAGGGTATTTCTCTCTCTCTCCTTGTTTTTTGCACTGTATTTTATGCTGAATTTATTAATTATTTTTACTAAACACAACTTGGAAAGTCAAATTTTCTTAAACTTTTAAACATTGTGTATGAAACTTATTTCATTAAATTCCCTTAAATAATTTAAGCTGCAATCACGGTTTAACAGGACTGATTCTTTGGACTACTTTAGACACTTTAAACAGACAAACCATATACAATATAACAATTATAATACTTAAAGGAATATTATATTTAAACCTGTTATAAACTAGCAATGCTATGGATTTCATTTTTGTCTTCATTTTTTTTTTAACTTTTATTTCAGGTTCAGGGGTACATGTGCAGGTTTATTATATAGGTAAACAGCATGTCATGGGGGTTTGGTGTACAGATAATTTCATTACCCAGGTAATAGGCATAGTACTTGATACGTATTTTTTTCTGATCCTCTCCCTCCTCCCATCCTCCACCATCAAGTAGGCATCAAGTAGGTTCCCCTCCTCGTATCCATGTGTTCTTGTTTGGCTCCCACTTACAAGTGAGAACATATGGTATTTGGTTTTCTGTTCTTGGTATTTGATTTTCTGTTCCTGTGTTAGTTTGCTTAGGATCATGGCCTCCAGCTCTATCCATGCTGCTACAAAGGACATAATCTTGTTCTTTTTTCTGGCTGTGTAGTATTCCATGGTGTACATGTACCACATTTTCTTTATCCAGTCTACTGTTGATGGTATTTAGGTTGAGTCTACATCTTTGCTATTGTGAACAGTGCTGCAATGAACATACACATACATGTGCATGTGTCTTTATGGTAAAACAGTTTATATTTGTTTGGGTATATTCTCAATAATGGGAATATTGGGTCAAATGGTAGTTCTGTTTTAAGTTATTTGAGGAATCATCACACTGCTTTTCACAATGGCTGAACTAATTTACATTCGCACCTGCAATGTATAAGCGTTCCATGTGGGGTGTATCTAATAAGCTTTCTTCTCTAAGATCTAGCTGCCTAAAAACATTAACCTCATATATTTCATTGAATTCCATGATTACTTATAGCAGAAAGGCTAAGTCAGTACCAGACACTCCATCATGGCTAGAAATAGCATTGAATGTAACAGAATGGAAGGGGCTAGGATAAGATGGGATATATGGCAGCATGTCTCTAGTAAAGGTAAATACTGTTTTGTAAAACTTTTATTTCAGTTGAATATGCCTGTATGTGTCCTGGATATCAAAGTAAAATATATGAATATATTTTCTGTGCTTCATAGTTAAAAAAAGTTTAAAAGTCATTGAACCAGATCAAAACACATGCCTTGATTTTTTAAATATAGAGTTGAATTCACCTCAGACACTATCAATTCAGAAGATGGTTTTTCAAGATTATCTTTTCAACCTAATATTTATCCATTCTTTCACTAAAAATATTATAAACTACTTAGAAAATTTGACTTATTCTAAGTGTAAAGAAAGAGTTTTCTTATAGGAGACTAAACCCATCATTCTCCTGCTTGTAATATCTTTCAATGATTATCGTCTAGACTGGTGCCTCTTACATTTTAATATGTATGAATCACCTGGGGATCCTATTGAAATGCAGATTCTGATTCAGTAGGTCTAGGTTAGAGCTTGAGGTTCTGCGTCTCCAGCAAGTTCCTAGGTGATGCCAGTGCTGCTGTTCTGTGGACTGCAGCGACAGTAGCGAGACCTTAGAGCAGAGGCCAGCAAACTTTCATTATAAAGAGCCAAATAGTACATAGTAAAGCACCATATGCAGTCTCCTATGCTGCTGCTGCTTCTCCTTCTCTTCCTTCTTCAAGCATATGTGAAAAATCTTTCTTTTCCCATTGGCCTTAACAAAACATAATACTGACCTGTAGATTGTGCTTTGCTGACACCTGATTCACAACAGCCTTGGCCAATAGTAATACCATGCAAGTCACATGTGTAATTTTAAATTTGCAAGTAGCTAAGGAACAGTTATAATTATTATTAATAATATATTTTATTTACTCTAACATAGTCAAAATATTATTTTTCAACACATAATCAATATAAAATTATTAATTAGATATTTTACTTTTTTCACATGAGTCTTTGAAAAACAATGTGTTATTGACCCTTCCAGCATATTTTAATTTGGACTAACCACATTTCCAGTGCTCAATAGCTACCAGTTGCTGGTGGCTACTGTAACGGACATTGCAGATCTAGAAGAAAAAGTCTTTGGCATAAGTTGTCCTTAATGATCTGTTCCAGCTCACCTCTCCAGCTTCACATCCTACATCTCACCCAAACACATTTGACATTCTCATCACACAGTACTAATTCCACTTCTTAATATGTCATTCCTTCTACTTGGAATGCCTTATCTCACCTGTCGCCTACCTGAAAACTTTACTCACCCTTCCCCTAAATAGATGCAATTACAATAGGATTAAATGTATTAAAATGACACTAGACACTTATCAAAAAAAAAATTGCATCATGTTACAAAAATGAAAGCTAGTGCTAATTTTAAAGTATAAATTTTAAAATAAAAGTATGAATTTTTAAATAAAGTACTGAGAAACTGGTAAGTTAATTATATATTTTAATATCAATATTAAAGTATTTCTATACCATTAATGTGTTCTAAGTGAAAGGCCTTTTTTTTCTTTTGTAAAGCAGAATTTTTTTCCAAAAGCATTTGAAATATATTTATTTATCACCATGACATCCATAAATATGTTTGATGTTATTGCTTATGTTTAACAATCATGAAACTAAGACTTTCAGGAGGTTAAATGACCTTGCCATGGGTTCAATATATTAAAGATTTCATTTTTTCAGAAGGTCTTTGAAACTAGATAGTTCTTTACTACTTGGGGTAATAAAAGCATAGTGACTTAAAAGTTAAAGATCAGCTGAGATAACGTCTATGGTAAGAATAGTGGTATAGTCCAAAGAGTTTGCTACCCTCCAAAGACTCTGATATCCTGTGTTTAATTCCAACTTTTGTCCCTGAGAGCATGAGAAAGATACAAACTCACGAGACCTCAATTTCCTCACTATAAGGAGGATCACAAACCTCTCAGATTATAGGAATGACCAAATAATATGTTATAGTATGCAAAACTTTCCTCTAAGATTTTATTTCTATGACCTGAGCACATTTTTAATAAAGTCAGATCTTCATAAAACAATCCCTCCTCAGAGGTTCGGCTAGACCATGAGTTTCTCCTAGAATAAGTCAAAAGAGGTACATTGTGATCTGGGAATCATTTTAATCCTGTGAGCTTTGGCTAATACCAGTGGCACTCACCCCTGGCTGTATATTAGCATTTCCGGTACACTTTTAAAGGTCCCGATGCCCAACCAGTAATGTTGCAATCTCTGGGCAGGCATAGATAACTTTTCAAAGTTCCCCTAGCCTCTCCCGGGTGATTCTAATGTGCATTGAGGCTGAGAACTGCTGGGTCCACCAGCCTCAGGTTCTTTGTTTGCAAAATGAGACTAATTCTTTGCTCATGGATTGTTGTAAGGATTAAAGAAGACAACGTGTTATATAAGCACCTGACATATTTGAGAAATTAAATAAGAATTCCTTCCCATCCTGAGGCTCCTCCAATGAATTCCCCTACTTTCTAATTGGTTCGATACTAGAGCTGTTTTCCTCTCAAGTAGTATTTTTTTTTCAATGAGTTGGTTTGTTTGGTGCTTTCAGGTTAAACTGACCAGTAGCATTTGGCAGTGATTCAATCACAACCCACATGAGGAATATTATACATTTCCCACCTGCAGTGTCAGTTGGGGAGCCTCCCTAAGCAGGGATAGGCTATTAAAAGACTCTCCTCCCTCCCCACTAGCTGGATAACCCCCAGAAAGACTTCTCCTCCCTCTTAAGAATATTATAACTTTTTTTTTTTTTCAAGACTGAGTCTCTCTCTGTCACCCAGGCTGGAGTGCAATGGCACGATCTCGGCTCACTGCAACCTCTGCCTCCTGGGTTCAACCGATTCTCCTGCCTCAGCCTCCTGAGTAGCTGGGATTACAGGCGTGCGCCACCACGCCCAGCTAGTTTTTGTATTTTTAGTAGAGACGGGGTTTCACCATGTTGGTCAGGATGGTCTCGAACTCCTGAACTAGTGATCTGCCCACCTCAGCCTCCAAAAGGGCTGGGATTACAGGCGTGAGCCACCACGCCCAGCCTATAATTTTTATTGATTTATGATGAATCATTCCTTCATCAGAATCTCCTGGGATGTCTTTAAAAGGCAGATTCCTGGGCCCCATCCTCAATCTACCTAATCAGACTCTAGAATTGTGACCCTTGCAATTACCTTTTTAACAAGCTTCACAGGTGATCCTTCTGCACCCTAATATTTGGGGAACATTGGCATGGAGGAAAGGGATAACTATAGATCCAGCCATGAAATTACTCAGGTTAATTTCCTACCTACCATGATTTACTCAGAGACCAGAGAGGAAGGTAAAAGTGTTGAAACCGTAGGGGGTTGTTTTCTTTTCTTTTTTGTTTCTTTTAACATCTAAATAGCTCTCTGCTTTCTAAAATGTTTTCTTGACCTTGAAAACTTTTTGCGCTCACAATGTCTTAGGGCTGGAAGGGCTCTTAAATATCATCGAATTCAATCCTTTGTTTTATGAGAAAGAAAAGCTGCAGCTTTCCCGAAGTTACCAATCTGGTGGCACCATATAGCGCAGGGTAAATAGCTATCTACTCTCCCTTTAAAAGATAAAAACAGTTGCATTGGTGGCTCCATGAAGATCATAGCCCTACACTAGCCAGCATTTGTGCATACACAGCTTTGCCTATTAAAAAACCCCCATTAAAAACAATTCATCTTCCTGTTCTCTGAAATTTAAAAACATATCCCACTTCACAAATTAGAGGAATGGTCTCTAGTCAATGAAAACTTCATACAGAGGGCAGATTTTAAATGTATAACTGAACACAAAAAGAGGGTTCTATGCTGGCTATAACAGATTTGGAAATGATTTACTTTGAGACACATGAGACTGTAGGGCAAAAGCGCCTTGCATAAAGGTAAATGATTGTCAGAGCCAGGGGCCTGCTAAGTCACAGTCCTACACAGGTGGTACATTGTCCCAGCTAACTGACTCCCCAATGGGTGCAGAAAGTCAACATAGAACATTATCTGCAAATTCAGAAGAATCAATTCAATGAGCAATGGAAACTGAGAACACTGGTATCATTAGAATAATCCCTTTTACAGTCATAGCTTTGGAATTCGCAAATGTACATCTACAGATACATGAAGCATTCTACTTGTTTACTTAACCTGGCTTCCTGCTATTATTGCTCTCATTTTTATTATGAAATGTTTTTAAGTTTCTGAAGCTTGATTCATTAAATAATTGCCATCCTCCTATCTGGGTCATTGGTCATATTTACTGCAAAAGAAAACTACAAATCATTATTCAAGAGCAAATTCCACATATTTTCCACGTCCTAAACTTTTCAACCTCTCTTCTTCTGCACTGAGGGGGACTCGTTCCAATTCCCCATTCCCCAGAGGTACTCAGCACATTCCCCAGAGGTAATCAGACCGGAGCAGGAGGGGAACAGGGTTGGTCCTCTACAGAGAGGTTCACAGTGTTTTTGCCATTTGCTGTCCTTAGTATTAGGCTTTGTTTTCTAAACATCATTAAGGGGTTTTAAAAATAAACCTGTGGTGGAACTGGTTAAAAATCACATTAACTCCTAAAGCGTGGGGAAAATTCACACACACACACACACACACACACACACACCCCTCTTCCTTTTCCTCTTCTTCACAGAATAAGCAGGTCATTGTTTTTGACTATTCATTTCACTGTAGAAGAAAACATAAATAAAATATAATGCGTTGAATGGATCACATCATTAACTTAAGCTCCCTCATACTTGGGAAGAATATACAGTTCACAAAGTAACGAGGTGCCTGGAGTTTGTGCGTTGGAAGTGTTCCTGTTTATAAACGATGTACACCACATTCTCCTTGTCTCTTTCTGTTTTGTTTTTTCATTCTATTCTTTTTTTCCACTACAGTCATGGTAGAGCCTAGATTCACTTTTTGTAATTGTGTTTCCTGAATTGCTAAGTAAGCTATTTTTAAAAATTCATATGAAATAAACAATTTCAAGAGTCTTAAAAGTCAAGGGCTATTTGATGCCCCTAAATGAATGGGAAGAAAAGACGCTTTTACCTTCTAAAATAATCTTTTCCTAGAAAAATCAGTGGACTCAACAAGAGAGGGAGGAAAGGAAGAACCACTATTACCACGGGCTTACTGCCAGGTATCATGTTAGCTGCTTGAAGTATAGATCTCATTTTTTCTCACAACAACTTTCTAAGGTCAAAATTATTATCCCACATAACAGAGAACAAAGACTCAGAACTGCTAAATGACTTACTGATATTATAAAACAGTAAATGGAGAGGATAGATTCAAATATAGACTGGCTTGACTGACTCAAGAGTTGGTGGGTTCTTTCCATACTGTTTGAAGATGAATCCTTTTTGTTTTGCAAAGATATCATAAGTTGTTTCCATTGTCTTGGGAAATTTTGTTGTTGTTGTTGTTTGTTTTGGTTTGTTTGATTAAATTCTATGTTATCTGATCTGCCATGAGGAGAGAGAACATTAGAACCTTGGAACTGTGGTGCCCGAAAGCCCCGCTAACATCTCTTCCGTGTCACCTAAAATGTGGGTTATGATGATTTATTATCAACTGAGCCCAATTACTCCCATCTGTAAGGGAGAAAACTAAGCCATCCCAACTAAGACAAATGCAGGGCTAGTGAGACAGTTGACAAAGAGGGTGTGGGATGAGCTCACGAGAGAAGGTGCAGAGTGATGTGCTGCGTGGATTCCTCTAGAAAGGTACCATGGGCCCTTTGTATCCTTAGAAACCTGCTCCCATGCAGACACTGGGTTGTATGTTGGGTAATACCTGACCCTTGTTGCAGCTCAAAAAGCTGATGATGCTAGAAACTAGGATGTCTCCCATCCTAACATACAGGAGTCTCATGGAATTGGAGGCTACGGGAGGACACAGGGGAGCAGGCTCTGGGTGAGAGAGAGGAAATCTTTAGATGCAAGCCACTCTTGCTTTTTCCTTTAACCACATCATAAAAGAGCATAACAAAATAATGGAAAGCTAAGCGCTTTCACCCCATTGTCATTTCTCAGAATCCTTCCAGCATCCAGTATAAGTGTAATGAAAACAGTATAACCCCTGCAATCAGACTGACCTAGTTTTGTATCATTGATAAACAATTCACCAGTTCAATGAACCTCTCTGAATCTCTGTGACCTCATTTGTAGAACAGGGATAGTAATACCAACCTTACCACACCGTTCCAGGGATTAGAGATAATGGAAGTCGAAACACCCAGAAGAGCCTGGGGCATGAACCCTGCCGTCATTGGCTGGTTATTTTAGCCCTAAATAGTACCCAGCTCTTGAACATTGATTCTAACAGCTTTCCCAAGGTAGATAGAACTTCTCTAATATCCTTGATGCAAACAGTTTGAATACTTCCTTCTTTGAGAGACAGTCCGGGCCCATTATTTGATCTGTAAAGAAAATGATGAATTAATTGGTTAATGTTCAGCTCTTTGGAGAATTAGAAAACTCTCTCATAAGGTTATTCAAACAGATTCAGATGGCAAGAAGTATAGATGAGTTTTGAGTTTGAGCAAGGTAGAATAAATGAGTCAGTGAATTGTTAAGGAGCAAATACCTAGGGCATGAAGCACATTAAACTTCTTGGGAAAAAGAAATGCTTTTACCTTCACAAAGTAGCAGGTTAATGCCACAATTACATTCATATGTGTTTAACTGTACTGGCAAATTTTTTGTTCACAGTTTGAGGTAATAAACTTCAAAGTTGTCTTTTTATACTTACTGAATAAATGATGTCTAAAATGAAAAGATTTGATTAAATAGTCAAAGATTGTCTTTATTATTTGATTTTTAAGAAATTATTTTGTACCATGCCTGTCCTCCTACTTTCCCCAACACAGCCACTCAAAAATTAGAAAATTTGCCTTTCAGCAGCATCAGGTCTGTGGTTTAAAAATGACCTCAACAGATACCCTGTGCTGGTACACAACTCAGTTGAGTCCTGTGTTTCAGTGAAAACACCATATGAAAGGGCTGAGTCAAGGGCACAGACAGTTAAACACATCCACAACTAAACACATTTGTCAATTTCCAAGACATGATAAATGTATGATCTTTGAAACCCAACTTGACCATGGGAAAAATGTTTCTGAGATGACATTAATGCCACGAAATGATAACTGGACCTAAGATACTAGAAATGGGTGAAAAATCTGAGCTGTATGCAAATAAATGGTGGCTCTGTTTTCGTCTTTTTCAGAGAATGAAGTTGAATTGAGGTGTACTAACACTTGAGAGAGAGACTAAAGTAGCTATCTCCAAAGAAGAAAATTATCAACCTATTCTAGTCATTTGAACAGCCTTAATTGTGCTCTTTAGACTCTGCTCACCAATATGACCCAAGAATGCAGCTAGTATTGTGGGAATTCTAGAGGTACAACTAAAATTAGAAATTTGATTAGATTAATTTTTAATCTTTTTTTCATCACATAGTTTGGTTCTTGTGCAGGGAATAATTTGAAAGTTGACAAAGTAAGTATAGCTTTGAATATTTACCCTTTGCTTTCTATCAAAATTGCCAGTGGTAACAATTATATACTATTTGGAAACAGACAACTATACTAAGAAATTTCACTATAGGTACTACATTCTACACCCAAACTGAATCAAACTTAAGTTGCTTTGCTTAATAGGAGAAAAGAAACAAAAGCAAAAGTTGATCAAACATTCCAAAGAATAAGCTGCTTCTGGAACACTCAGCTTTTCCCGTGTGGGTTTGGTCTTGGTTTTTGATGTATAATTTACAACAGTAAAATCTACAAATTTTTAGTATGCAGCTAGAGTAATTTTTAGCTAGGAACATACCCAGTAACCAAGAAATAGACTATTTTCATTACCTCAGAAAGATCACTAGGGCGCCTTCCTCATCAAGGAAGTTCTGTATTGTAACTGGCTTTTCTCTCTATTTTCATTGATTCCTTTGCTTGAGAAATAAGGCAACACATGCTGAAGAGGCCTTCACTCAGTAATTACTTGTAGCACACATTTAGAGTGCTAATCACTAGGAATCTAAACATAAAACAATGATAATTCCTCTTGCCTTCAAACTGATCCCAGTCTTTTTAATTTTAGAATTCAAATGCATTACATTTCAATATTTAAAGTATACCTTCAGGCCGGGCACAGTGGCTCATGCCTGTAATACCAGCACTTTGGGAGGCCGAGGCAGGTGGATCACCTGAGGTCAGGAGTCTGAGACCAGCCTGACCAACATAGTGAAGCCCATCTCTGCTAAATACAAAAAATTAGCCGGGTGTAGTGGCACATGCCTGTAATCCCAGCTACTTGGGAGGCTGAGGCAGGAGAATCGCTTGAACTCAGGAGGTGGAGGTTGCAGTGAGCCAAGATTGCACCATTACACTCTAGTCTGGGCAACAGAGTGAAACTCCATCTCGAAAAATAAAAATAAATAAGTAATTTTTAAAAATAAAGTGTACCTTCAGCAATGCAACAGATTCCTGGATCAGGTATCCTGCTGTAGATGATGGCTAGATGAACCACCAGAAATGTTGGTATCTATCTCAGAAACCACTACATCTACCTTGAAAATGTACTACCTTTTTTAATTTTTATTTTTTTAACATGCAAAGCCTTTCATTTGCAAATGCTTTTTCTTTTCAACATCAGTGAGACTTAAACTATTCTCTGCAGAATTTGCACCGGCCTTCTTACATTTACTAATTTACATGTTTCCATATCTACCGTTATCCAAATGAGTCATTCTTTTAATTGCTCCAGAAGCCATTTCCTGACTATATGAATATACCCTCAGAGTTCACACATCAGAATCTTATAAAATGGTAATAAAGAGGAACAGTACATAAAATCACTTGTCAGTCCCACTGTCCCCATTTTAGACCCATAATCACTTTTAGTAACTAGATGTGATTGCCTGGAATTACTGTCATGGCTCCATCATTTTCAGCCTTAGAATAATAATCTTCTCTGGAGTATGTTGATTTTGTTTTTTTAGTTTTAGTTCATTGCTCTTTTTCTCCCACCTTGAGTTCAATATTCTGTTTTCTTCTATTCTTGTAGAACTATGAATTTGCTTCTGATATGAGTTGATGCCATTCAATTTTTTTCCAAGCAGGTTCATTTTCATTATTTTTAACCCAGACTGTAACAATTTGAGCAAGTACTGTTGTGAAAAGTATTTCTTTTTAAATATTTGGAAAAAGTTTACTTTTGTTTTCCATTTTATTATTCATTTCTAGTTAATAGTAACTAGACTTCAAATGTTCTCAATCCTTTTAATTTTAGAATTCCAATGTATTATATTTCAATATTTAGAGCATACTTTCAGCAAAGCAACAGATTCCTGGCATTCAGAAAATGTGGTTCATTTCTCAGGACTGTGTGTGCATGCATGTAAATGAACATATGATCAACTTTTGGAAGTGTTCCATGAACACATGGAAAGGATGCGTAGTTTATTTTATTTCATATATAATTATAAGTTCAACTTCATTAATTGTATTGTTCAGATTCTGCATGCTCTTATTTTAGAGTAAGAGATAATAAGAAAGTTCTGGGGAAATTGAAAGATTAAGTTATTATTTCTGTTAGTTTCTCTCTTATTTGTAAAGTTTCTCTATATATGTCTTTCCCCCATTGTTACCCAGTGAAAGTTGAAATGAATATGTCGTTGTTGATTCTACCTTTTATTAATCTATATATTTACTCTTTCCATTAATGATTTTGTCTTACAAAATATTGTTACCCCTGTTTTCGTTTTTGCTATATTGGTTGATAAATCTTTGGCCATCATTATTTTGATCTTTAATTAACGGAGAATCTTGGATACCTAATGACATTTAAAAATCTTTTAAATTTAATAATATGACAAATGTGTTTAATCATCTTGTTTGTAATGTATGCTTTTTATGCATCTTTGTTACATCTTGGACTTTTTGTTTTTATTCTTTATTCCTTTGTTTTTATTTGCATAAAGTAAGAACTGTGTTTTGTTTATTTTTACATTCTCTAGGATCCTGTTAAAAGGTATATACCCAACGTTGTAATTATTATAGTGGTAATATTTCAGTTTAAAAAATAACATGTATTTTACCATATATATAGATATAATACATGTATTTTACAATCTTATTATCAAAGTCAAGAATAAAATGTTAAGTTTTGAGTCTTGCCCATACAAGATCAGAAATTCATTCATGATTTCCTAATCTTGTTAATATAATGAGGAGTTTTAAAGTCAAGTTATTCTTATGGAATTACTATTTTACATTTTGTGGCTTTTCTTTCAAAATTTCTTTTTGACATTTGTGTTGAGGGGAGGCTTCCTCTTTATCCCCGATGTTTCCTCTCATGTAGATGTATGACTCTCCTTGTCTTCTTCCACTTTTTACTCACATCTCCGTGGAATACAAAAGTGGCTTGAACTAGTCTGTTTTGAAAGAACAGGCATGCCGAGCTATTTTTCCTGGCTGGGAGTCGACTTACCCCGGGGAGTGAGAGCTCCTCTCTGCTGTCTGTGCCTTAAGTTTTACTTGTCATAGGGAGACTTCCCCAGAGTAGAACACTATAAGTGAGCAGGTTAATTTGCCTAATTTTGAGGTTCAGTAGCAAGTCCATCAGTCTCTCACCCTGAGTTATTGTTAAGGTTGAATTGTGTATCCCAAAAATTCATTTTGATGTCCTAACCCCAGTACCTAGGAATGTGACCTTATTTGAAAGGGTCTTTGAGTGGATGGTCTCTGAGCCATTATTCCTAGTGTCTTCATAAGAAGAAGATGAGACACACAGAGAGAAAACAGCCATGTGACACCAGGGGCAGAGATTGGAGTGAGGCATCTACAACCCAAGGAATGCCAAAGATTGCCAGCAAACACCAGGAGCTAGGAGGGGCAAGGAATGATCTCCCATACATGTCTCAGAGGAAGCATGGCCCTAACGACAGCTTGATTTTGGACTTCTGGTCTCCAGAAATGTGAAACAAATTTCTGTTGTTTTATGCCACCTAGCTGGTGGTACTTTGTTACAGTGGCCTTAGTGAATGCATACAGTCGTGTCTCCAGCTTAGTCTTTGTCAGTAAGAAGGATGATTTGGGTGCTGTCTCTGCTCTCTGTTTTATTTCTCCATTGGTTGCGAACTTAGCCAGGGTCCCTAAAAAATCTCAATATGTTGGCACAATGGCTGGGAATTTTGAAAAAAGAATAGGAAAGGTACTTAGCAGGCCGGTCCCCAAATTCATCTGAGTCTTCCTGGACAGAGCAAAAGAAGAGCAGAGAGAAAGAAAACACTAGAAGTTGATCCTACGATTGCAGAAAACAATGCAGCCAGAAGAAATGCTACAAACGTGACCTGCCATATCCCAAAGCAAAGGAAATATAGCACCGTGAAGCACATGAAAAGAGTGTTTCTCCTCAATAGGTCTCAGGGACAGAAGCTTCAGAAGCATCAGCAGAAGCCACAGTTTAGGATTCTACTGAGGAGACTGTCAACCTGAAATAAACACAGAGACTAAGGAGACACATCTATGTTTTTGCAGAAAGAGTGTCTCAGATGTCTCTTCTGCTAGAGGAGCCAGGATGCAAACAGCCACTAAGTACATAGGCCAATGTTAACATCTTTCTGGGAAATTCCTCTCAAATTGATTTTAAGATTTAGGTTATTATTCCACAAAATTAACATACATCAATTGACACCTTGAAAAGGTGAAGGTAAAACCAAGATTTTCTTCTTCATTCTGATTCGTTGAGCTTCTGCTCTGGTGTTTGACAATCCTAAAAAGAGGAGTACTAGAAACACTGTTTTGCCTGGCATCATTGATTTTGGATCTGTAGCCCACTTATTTTTGCACCTTTGTAAGTGTGAATCTAGAATTGTGATAATCTCATGGACTGTTAACTATTTAGACTCTTAAAAGTGAGGCACATATTAGAGACTTGAACTGAAACGGATTTAATTTCTAGAGTCCTGAAAAAAATCCCACAGATCCCAGCTGCGGCTGTGGATGGAACTGTACCTCTAATCAAGTGAACAGGGACCCCTCTGGCTAGGACTGAGCGCTGCATAAACTAAGAAAGACTAACATCCTTAGATTTTTAACTCATGGGGTGAGAAAGATAAGGCGAATTCATTGGGAGCTTTTTGTTTTGTTTTATTTATGGGCTTAAACTACCAAGGAAGACAATCTTGTACCTTCTCATTTCTCTCTGGAAATTTCATCATTACAGAGGATAATTATTCAAATACATGCTGACTTCATATTGTGGGTGTTCCATCTTTGGAGCATGTTTAGGCCTCTACAATCCTCTCTGCATCTCTCCAAATTAAGATAATGTTGTGGTAAATCCGTATTTAGTGTTTGTATACTTACACATTATATAATTAAAACCGTACAAACATTATTCACAGTTGAACATTCTAATACACTATTGTGTTTTCTTTTTTCTTCCATGGCATTAGTAATTGCTTTGTTTATAGTTTTTCCTTTTTTTTAAGTTTCCTTTTTACCTTAGCTAAGTACATTTAATGTGCCAAGCACATTCTAGTAGGATCTTAATGCCGTTTTCCAGGAGGTCAGTCACCTTGTAAACATCCCTCCTGGAGACTTGTATTGTCCTTCTAGTTGGGTTAGACTGTTGGCTAGTCAGGCCTCCTGCATAACTGTCATCCCGGAAATCTCCCATCACTTTTCAACCTCTGTCCTGTGCTGGATCTCCTCATACCTGAGCCCATGTCTTCAGTTACTCCCTTGTTTTTGATAGAGTACATTTTCCAGAAGCTTTTTGAGAACAGATGTGTAAAATACAGTGTTTGAAATTCTTATTCAACCTTCAATCTTGATTGATAGTTTGGTGATTAAAATAATTCAAATATGGAAATTATTTCTCCATAATTTTGAGAGCAATTCTCTATTATCTTTAAGCTTACTATATGGCTATTAAGAAATCTGAAGCCATTCTCACTTCTAACCCTTCATATTATTCTTTTCTCCCTTGAAGCTTATAGGATCTTCTCTTTTTTCCCCTTTGTTCTGAAATATTGCAATGCTTACCTTGTTATGAATACATTCTCATCCATTTGTAGGCATTCTTTTTTAATTTTTAAATTTTAATGGATATATAGTAGTTGTACATATTTATGGAGTACACATACAAGCATACAATGTGTAATTTGTATATTCATCACTTCAAATATTTATCATTTTTTGTGCTGAGAACATTCCAAATATTCTGGCTATTTTGAAATGGGCAATAAACTATTAATTATAGTTGCCCTATTGTGCTATTGAACACTAGAATATATTTCTCCTATCTAACTGTATTTTTGTGTCCATTACTAATCCCTTTTCATCTCCTCTACCCCATACCTTTCCCTATGGTAACCACCATTCTATTCACTATCTCCATGAGATCAATTCTTTTAGTTCCCCCATATGAGTGAGAACATGTGATATTTGTTTTTCTATGCCTGGCTTATTTCACTTAACATAAATGCCCTCCAATTCCATCCACCTTGCTGCAAATGACAGAATTTCACTCTTTTTTCCTAGTTGAATAATATTCTATTGTGTGTGTATACACATCGCATTTTTAAAATTCATATATTAGTGAGCACTAGGTTGATTTCATATCTTGGTTATAATGAATAGCGCTGCAATAAACATAGGAGTGCACATATGTCTTTGGTATACCAGCTTCCTTTTTGGGGGATATATACCCAGCAGCGGGATTGCTGGATCATATGGTAGTTCTATTTTTAGATTTTGAGGAACCTCCATACTGGTTTTCATAATGGTTGTACTAATTTACATTCCCACCAACAGTGTAAGAGCATTTTCCTTTCTTCACATTCCCACCAGCATTTGTTATTTTCTGTCTTTTTAATAATATCTATTTTAGCTGGTGTGAGACAATATCTTATTGTAATTTTGACTTGCATTTCCCTGATAATTGATGCTGTTGAGCATTTTTTTTCCATACCTGTTGGCTATTTATAGGTCTTCTTTTAAGAAATGTCTATTCAGATCTCTTGCCCATTTTTTGGTCAGATTATTTGTTTTTGAGTTGTTTCAGTTCCTTATATATCCGGGATATTAATCCTTTGTCTGATGGGTAGTTTGCAAATACTTTCTCCCATTTTGTGGACTGACTCTCCACTTGTTGATTGTTTCCTTTGTTGTGCAGAAGCTTTGTAGCTTGATGTGATCCCATTTGTCAATTTTTGCTTCAGTTGCCTATGTTTTTGAAGCCTTACTCAAGAAATTTTGCCCAGACCAATGCCCTAAACTGCCTCCCCAATTTTTTGGTGGTACTTTCATAGTCTCAGGTCTTAAAGTCTTTAATTCATTTTGGGTTAACTTTTTCATGTGGTGAGAGACAGGAGTCCAGTTTTATTCTTCAGCACGTAGCTATCCAGTTTTCTCAGCACTATTTATTGAAGAGACTGCCCTTTCCTCAATAAATGTTCTTGTAGCTTTTGTCAAAAAGGATTTGGCTATAACTGTATTAATTTATTTCTATGTTCTCTATTCCACTGGTCTTTGTGTCTATTTTTATGCCAGTACTGTTTTGTTTTAATTAGTACAGTTCTGTGTTTTGCAGTATATTTTGAAACCAGGTAATGTGGTACTTCCAGCTTTGGTCCTTTTACTCAGGATTGCTTTGGCTAACTGGTCTCTTTTTCTGGACAGCATTTTTTCCATTTCTGTGAAGAATGTGATTGGTATTTTGATAGGGATTGCACTAAAGCTATAAATCATTTTGAGTACTATGGACGTTTTAACAATATTAATTATTCCAATCCACGAACATGGGACATCTTTCTATTTTTTGTGTTCTTGTCAATTTCTTTCATCAGTGCATTGTAGTTTTCATTGTAAAGACGTTTCACTTATTTAAGTCTATTCCTAGGATTTAATTTTTGTAGCTGTTATAAATGAGATTGCTTTCTTGGTTTCTTTTCAGATTGTTCACTGTTGTCATATAGAAATATTACTGGATTTTCAAAACAGCATGGTACTGGTACCAAAACAGAGATATAGACAAATGGAACAGAACAGAGCCCTCAGAAATAATACCACACATCTACAACCATCTGAATCTTTGACAAATCTGACAAAAACAAGAAATGAGGAAAGGATTCCCTATTTAATAAATGGTGCTGGGAAAACTGGCTAGCCATAAGTAGAAAGTTGAAACTGGATCCCCTCCTTACACCTTATACAAAAATTAATTCAAAATGGATTAGAGACTTAAATGTTAGACCTAAAACCATAAAAACCCTAGAAGAAAACTCAGGCAATACCATTCAGGACATAGGCATGGGCAAGGACTTCATGTCTAAAACGCCAAAAGCAATGGCAACGAAAGCCAAAATTGACGAATGGCATCTAATTAAACTAAAGAGCCTCTGCACAGCAAAAGAAACTACCATCAGAGTGAACAGGAAGCCTACAGAATGGGAGAAAATTTTTGCAATCTACTCATCTGACAAAGGGCTAATATCCAGAACCTACAAAGGACTCAAACAAATTTATAAGAAAAAAACAAACAACCCCATCAAAAAGTGGGCAAAGGATATGAGCAGACACTTCTCAAAAGAAGACATTTATGCAGCCAACAGACACATGAAAAAATGCTCATCTTCACTGGTCATCAGAGAAACACAAATCAAAACCACAATGAGATACCATCTCACACCAGTTAGAATGGTGACCATTAAAAAGTCAGGAAACAACAGGTGCTAGAGAGGATGTGGAGAAATAGGAACACTTTTACACTGTTGGTGGGAATATAAACGAGTTCAACCATTGTGGAAGACAGTCTGGCGATTCCTCAAGGATCTAGGACTAGAAATACCATTTGACCCAGCCATCCCATTACTGGGTATATACCCAAAGGGTTATAAATCATGCTGCTATAAAGACACATGCACACATATGTTTATTGAGGGACTATTCACAATAGCAAAGACTTGGAACCAACCCACATGTCCATCAATGATAGACTGGATTAAGAAAACATGGCACATATACACCATGGAATACTATGCAGCCATAAAAAAGAGTGAGCTCATGTCCTGTGTAGGGACGTGGATGCAGCTGGAAACCATCATTCTCAGCAAACTATCACAAGAACAGAAAACCAAACACCACATGCTCTCACTCATAGGTGGGAATTGAACAATGAGAACACTTGGACACAGGAAGGGGAACATCACACACTGGGTCCTGTCATGGGGTGGAGGGAGCGGGGAGGGATAGCATTAGGAGGCATACCTAATTAAATGACGAGTTAATGGGTGCAGCACACCAACATGGCACATGTATACATATGTAACAAACCTGCATGTTGTGCACATGTACCCTAGAACTTAAAGTTTAATAAAAAATAAATTAATTTTTTAAAATCTTTTTAAAAAAAGAAATATTACTGGTTTTTGTATTATACTTTTTTATCCTGCTTCAGTACCAACTTTACTGAATTCATGTGTCAGTTGTAACAGTTTTTTGGTGGAAGCTTTAGGTTTCATTAAATGTAAGATCATATCATCTGCAAACAAGGACAATTTGCCTTCTTCCTTTCCAGTTTGGATGCCCTTTATTTCTTTCTCTTGCCTAATTGCTCTGGTGAGGACTTCTAGTACTATGTTGAATATAAGTGGTGAAAGTGGGCGTCCTTGTATTGTTCGAGATCTTAGAGGAAAGGCTTTCAGTTTATCCCCATTCAGTATGATGCTAGCTATGGATTTGTCATAACGACTTTTGTTGTTTTGAGATATATTCCTTGTATACTTAGTTTGTTGAGGGTTTTTATTCTGATGGATGTTGAATTTTATTAAATGCTTTTTCAATATCCGTTGAAATGACCATGGCTTTCATCCTTGATTCTATTAATTTAATGTATCAAATTTATTGATTTCCATATGTTGAACTATCTTTGCATTCCTAGGGTTAATCCCAATGGGTCATGGTTTTAAATTCAGTTTGCTAGTATTTTGTTGAAGATTTTTGCATCTATATTCATCAGAGATACTGACCTGTAGTTTTCTTTTGTGTGTGTGTGTCCTTGTCTGGCTTTGGTATCAGAGTAATGCTGGCACCATAGAATGAGTTTGGAAGTATTCTCTCTTCTTTAGTTTTTGGAATAATTTGAGTAGAACTGGTATTAGTTACTCTTTAAGTGTTTGGTACAATCCAGCAGTGAAGCTATCAGGTCCTGGACTTTTCTTTTATGGGAGACTTTTTATTACTGCTTCTCATTAATAGAATTCTTGGTTGAAAAACTCAGAGTACAGGAAATTTTCTTGAATTGTATCAATTACAATTTTCTCTCTTTGATATTTCTGTTTTCCATTTCTGTAACTTGTACTATTCGGGTATTGGATCTTCTGGGATGATACTATGATTTTCTTACCTTTGCTTTTTTATTTTACAAATCTTTATATTTTTGTTACAATTTCTAGAATATTTGCTTAAGTTTATTTTGCCATACTTTATTGAGATGTTCATTTTTATAACATATTACTAATATCTGGTAACTTATTTTCTCTTCTGAATGTTCCATGTTGATATCAAATGATTATTATTTCATGGATGTTTTTGCCTCCCTTTTATCTTTCTCAGGTTATAAATGCTATATATTCTTTTAAGTTTTCTTTTTCATGAATAACTTCTATTTCCTCCTATTTCCTTTTTTTCTATTTGTCTAGTCTCTTTTTTTATATCAGAAGAATCCTTCAATATGTGGCAATCCTTAATTGTCTTCTCACAATTAAAAGGAACTAAAATACTTTGAAAGTTCTGAGTAAATGAATAGGGTTTACTGACTTGGATCTGGTTGAACTGTTTTTTAGAAAGATAGATAAAAGCCCATTATGCAATGATTGGAAAAAGGAAAAAGAAAAAGAAGAAAATGTTCATTATTTAGGAGATATGGAATATTCTTTAGTTTTCTAAACCATTTCATTGAGGTATAATTGACATATAAAAAACTATTTGTATTTAATGTATACAACTCAATGACTTTAGAGATAAGTATACACCATGAGACCATCACAATAATCTATGTCAAAAATATACCCATCACTTCCAAAACTTTCCTCTCACCCTCTTTATTTATTTATTTTTTTTTTTTTGAGGAGAAGTCTTGCTCTATCGCCCAGGCTAGAGTGCAGTGATCTCAGCTCACTGCAACCTCCACCTCCTGGGCTCAAGCAATCCTCCTGCCTCAGCCTCCTAAGTAACTCAGATTACAGGCATGGACCACAGCACCCAGCTATTTTTTGCATTTTTAGTAGCGACAGGGGTTTTATCGTGTTGGCCAGGCTGGTCTTAAACTCCTAACCTCAAATAATCCACCCGCTTCAGCCTTCCAAAGTGCTGGGATTACAGGCGTGAGCCACTGTGTCCAGTCGATTATTTTTTGTATGTGATCAGAACACTTAACATCTGTCATCTTATCAAATGTTTAGATATACAGTGCAATGTTGTTCATTATAGCCTTTATGCTGGACATATGCCTTTAAGCTCTAGGACTTATTCATCTTGTATAACTAAAGCTTTGTACCCTTTGACTAATACCTCCTCATTTCCTGTTTCTCCAGACCCTGGTAACCACCATTCTACTCTCTGCTTCTTTGGGTTTGACTATTTTAGATTCCTCATGTGTGTGCTATCATGTAGTTGAAATATTATATACTATTAAGTGAAAAAATATGTGTAGAAAAAAGTATGTGCATGCCACCATTTATATAAAAAGTGAAGAGACAAAGATGGGATAGAAACTTTTCTCCATATGGCCAGGTGTGGGGGCTCACACCTGTAATCCCAGAACTTTGGGAAGCCAAGGCAGCTGGTCACCTGAGGTCAGGAGTTTGAGACCAGCCTGGTCAACATGGTGAAACCCCATCTCTACCAAAAAATACAAAATTAGCCGGGCATGGTGGTGCGTGTCTGTAGTCCCAGCTACTGGGGAGGCTGAGGTGGGAGAATCGCTTGAACTAGGGACACAGAAGTTGCAGTGAGCCGAGATCGCACCACTGCACTCCACCCTAGGTGACAGCGTGAGACCCTGTCTCAAAAAAAAAAAAAAAAAAGAAAGAAACTTCTCCATAACACTTTTGTACATTTTATATTTTGATTATGTGAATATCTTACTTAAGAAATAAATTATTATTTTTTATATCATAGATGTTTCTAGGTGTGGATCTCTTGTCAATGATTTTGTGTAAAATGTTATAAATATTTTCAATTTATATATCCATATTTATTTTTAGCTAAGAAAACTTTCCTTCCATTATATCATTGATTATTGGTTTCTTTTCTAATTATTCTAATCACTCCAAAAGTAACAAATATTTAAGTTAAATAACAATTTTTTTTCTGATATTTCTTCTTCTATGTTGCCTTAGCCCATTCAAGCTGCTATAACAGAATGCCTTAGATTAGGTAGCTTATAAATAACAGAAATTTATTTCTCAAAGTTCTGGAAACTGGAAAGTCTGAGATCAAAGGGCCAGCAAATTTGGTGTCTGGTTAGGGCCAGCTTCCTGATTCATAGACGGTTGTCTTCTCCCTGTGTCCTCACATGGTGAAAGGGGCAAAAGAGCTCTCTAGATCCTTTTATAAAGGCACTAATCCCATCCATGAGGGCTCCATTCTCATGACCTAATCAAGCACCAAAGACTTCACCCCAATACCATCGTATTGGGGATTGGGCTTCAACATATGAATTTCGGGAAGACACAAACATTCAGTATAGCACCTTTCCTTTTCTTCCCCAGATTTATTTTTTCTTACCTTTTATGTAACTTTTTCATTCTCATCCATTGTATTTTTGTTTCAGACAGTTCTTTGTTGGGTTTTTCACACCCAACACAGAGTTGTGCATGAAGAGGAAAATAGCTGAGCTTATCAGTAAAAACCAAGGCAGCTACAACCTGCCCATCAAGCATGGAATACTACTGTGAACACTGAAGGGCTTGGAACCAGTCAACACATGGCAGAACAGCCAATGGATGAATGTTGACCAGACTGTGCAGGACTTGTGTTCAACAATAACCTGGGGCAGCAACCAAGACATAGTAAAGAACCAAAGGGCAGCAGGTCCTCCTCACTCTCTCTCCTAACCACGGACCCATGCAGGGCACACCTCGGGGATCTTAGATTATTGATTGTGTGGGAGGCGAGGGTTCAGGAGCAAAAGAGGACTTTCTGCCAACACAGACATGTGGGGACTCTATGATTATATTGGATAATGTGGATAATATAATTTTGAATCATTTGTGAGGTTTTCCATAATATTAATCTAAATCCATCCTGTTGCTGCATAAGCATATTTGATGCTATTTTTTTCTTTTATTTCAGGAAATGGGCATAGTATACATCTCATAAATATAACTCTTATATCTGTATAACCTTTTGAATTGGTGTCACAACCAGTGATACTCAGACTGCCTTATTGAATTGGAACATTTTACAAAATAAATAAGCACTTTTGAATGGCTTTAGTCATGGTCCACACTCTCTAGACCAAACACAAGCTCCCCTGCTCTTATTGTTACACTGAGCCTGATTCAGAAATTTGTGTCGTCCGTGGCTCCTTGTAGACTTTTGAGTTTGCCAACTCTGCTTTAGAATTCTCAAACTCATTTTATATTTGTGATTTCCTTTGCTCCTCGCAACAGTACCATCATAGGGCTATATTACCTACTATCAGTCTCCCTGTTCAGATTAGAAAATGTGGGCTCTAAGGGGTTAATTGGCTTGCTGAAAGTTACCACACAACTAGTAAATGGCTGGTGTGGAGTCGATATCTTTTTACTATAAAATACTGCTTTTTTTTTTCTTTTTTTCTTTTTTTTTTTTTTCTTTTTTGGAGACAGAATTTCACTCTAGTTGCCCAGGCTGGAGTGCAATGGTACGATCTTGGCTCACTGCAACCTCCACCTCCCGGGTTCAAGCAATTCTCCTGTCTCAGCCTCCTGAGTAGCTGGGATTACATGCACCCACCACTTTGCACAGTTAATTTTTGGTATTTTTAGTGGAGACAGGGTTTTGCCATATTGGCCAGGCTGGTCTCAAACTCCTGACCTCAGGTGATCCGCCCGCCTCGGCCTCTCAAAGCGCTGGGAATACAGGTGTGAGTCATCATGCCTGGGCCAAAATACTGCCTTTCTAAATAGATGCAGAGTAAATGTATTCAACTCATCTTGTTGTCGGTTGCTTTAAGTTTTTATACATTGTTTTTAGAATATTAAAAGGCATAATAAATGATAGAGCGACTGTGAGAGAAAAAGAGCATTATTATGATTGTTCGCTTAATGTTTTCAATGAAGTCAAATCACGTGCTGTGAATAGCTCGTGGCACTGTCCTAGGCAAACACATTATGAGAACTATAATAATGATGTATTGATATCTTAATTACTCAAGCATGTGTTCTTTGTGAACAGATTCCCAATTTTATCCAGCAGCTTCACTTATCTTTAAGTGACAAGTGTAGTTGCCTACATTCACAGTAAAGCAGATAGAGAGGAGAAGGTCGGGGAGGGAACTGGAGAAGACACTGAAAAGCCTTTTGACATTCTAAGGGCTAAGTTACCTCTAGAAAGGCCACCTCCAAAGACTTCAGTGTTCAGAGCCCAGGATCACAGTACATGGCTGTTCTTTATTATCACTAGACGAAGTCAAAACTGCTCCCTTTGCTGAGATGACTTAATTCTGAAATCCAAGCTCATTCAAGAATCTGTAAAATGCTTTTTTTATAAAATGTGCTTTGAAATACTTAACCTCTGCAAACTAATAAGCAATTTTGTTTGAAAAGTTATGGTCTGAAGCATCAATGTAACACACTGGATGAGGGGAAGGCTTTGGAGTAGTATACCCCAATGGAGAGGAGTCATTTATTACTGATATTGTTTAGAAGTGCTGGTACATGCCCATAATGAAAAGTAGACTGGCTTTCAGTTGGTTTAAGTTTTCTACAGACATTGCAACCTTTTATTGCCTGCACCCAGGGTGAACTACTCCCATCCCCTCACATTCTGCTGCAAAAAAAGAACTACACTTTGACTAAATTCTAGGCACTATGAGCAACGTCTTGAGTTATTAATAATGATGACAAGTACGAATGAAAATATGGATCTTATGGAACTTATGATCATAGAAATTCAGTTTTAAAACCAGTGAATTAAAGTTTTGATTCATTAAAATGTTAAAACTGGTGTCACCTAAACAAACTTTATGAGAAAAAGGTAAAATATTCTGATTGATTTAATTTTTTTAATTATTTAAATGTTTGAGATTTCTGTATTAGGGTCTATGAAATGGAGGAGATGAAAACCATATAGTGCTGGTCTTGAGGGAATTTTATGAGGACATTTTCACGAAAGAGATAATGTTTATTATAAAAGAGGCCTTACTATACCACAAAAAGATAGAGCCTTTAAGCATTTGAGAAAATCTGGAAGCTTCCTGAAAAGACACCAGTATAAAAAACTCTTAATAGTACATACATAATTTACCACCAATACAATTAGGTTTAAATCATTTCCATTTCCATTACTTGGACTAGGTGTGTATATATGTGGCGGGAAAGAGAGAGAACCAGAAATGGATAGCACAGGCATAAAAATTGATCTGATTAATCAGTATATGGATATAATGAAGTAGAGAAAACTTTTTGGAGAAAGAAGCAGTTGAATCCATTGAATTATACTACAAATAAATAAAAACAAGTGTTTTGCTCCTGAATCAAATGTTTAGTCATAAAATGAATCAAATATTCATTGTACAAAAGTTGTACATAAAGGTCAAATTTGAAAGTTAAACATGACATTTCTCAGTACGAACTTATCTTTATCACCGCACCACTCTTTCAAGAGGCATTTATAAAAATGTGACTATTTAAACAATATGGAAAATAAATATACTAATATCTTAACAGAGTTTATGCTTCTCAGAATAGAATTCTTGTCATACTTTGAGATACAGAAAGATTTGCCTTGAAAAAAATTGAACTTGTGTTCCATGAATGGATGAAACAATAAGTAGCAACCAAAATCAGTGGAGGAGATTCAACTCTCAGGATAAATATATGCAAACCTAAACAGAGAAACTTTACTAAAATAGAAGGAGAATTTGACCAGCACTGGGAAATTGTATAGCCTGTCTCAGCATTGTCAGTCAAAGTTTGCTGTAGTCCAATGTAAGTGTTTTCAGTTCCTTATGAGTCCTACAGTTGCCTATTGCAATAATGTTTAGGGTGGGGTGGGCATAGAGTAGTTTTATAGCAATAAAACTACTTGTTGAAATCTGCTCATTCCTTGCTTATTTTTTTACTGCTCTCCAACACTGACTCAAATTTACAAGCATACACTTAGATCTCTTAAACCTGTTCAGGAAAAGATTAACTTTAGACACAGACACTGTAATATATGTGTAATATATACATCTGCTGGCAGCCATCTTTGTGCTTCTCATAGAGCTGGCAAGATCACATTTCTATCATAGGAAAGGAAACACATTTAAATGTGCTAAAAATTCCTCAGGTATTTATAATATAAACTTGGAAAAAGGATGTGGTATATTACTTCTAAATAGCATTAGAATATGTTAGAATTATGATATGTTTCCAAAAATAGTATTTTACTTTTGTGAAGGAAAAAATAGAGATGAAATGGGTTATAGAACACTTTAATAATTCATTCTCTATGATCATTTTACACAAAAGACAAAAAAATCTTCCTAGCTTCAAAGAAGGCCACATTTAAATCATTCAACATAGAATGAATTCTCTTCCAGAAACAGTACTTGAGCAACTAATATACATACTGCATAAAGCTAGATGCTATAAAGCAGTGCTTCCAAAACTGTACTTCAACTCCTAACAACAGAATAGAGGGAATTACCTCCATGGAATTGGAGGGGATAGATCTACTTTCCATAGGCAGGATAGAGTAGGTTATGCTGCAGTAAGAAACATCCCCAATATTCACATAAAATAGAAAAACTCTGCTCACTCCCACTTCATGTTCATTACAAGATGACTGGGGAATCTGTTTTATGTCATCCATACTCCAATATCCAAACTGATGGAGAATCCACTATCTGAAATATTGCAAGTCACTTTGGCAAAAAGAAGTGAGCTCTGGAAAGCCTCACACCAGCAATTAAATAATCTGCTCACAAATCATTAGCCAGAACTAGGCATCCAAGTTTAGGGGCCAAGAAGTGTAATCTATCCTTGTGCCCAGAAAGAGAAGAGTGCTAGATCTCAGTAGGTGCCACATACCTACTCTAATTATTTTATCTTAAATTTATTCAGATTTTTCACTCTACTTCATATAAATCCATTATTATAAAAATAAAGTTTTAAATTACCACCAAGCAAAACTGACAACCAAAATAAATTTTTATTCTATGTCACTAGGTACATACAGTGGTAAAATAATGAAGGACTTTTTTATATATGCAAACAGTTTTGCACTTGATCTTGAGGACAATAAATAGCTGTTGAAGTAATTTAAAATGGATTATAAACAGTCAGAATTTTACTTTGAAAAGATCAATCTGTTTGCCAGTGAGGAAAGTGTTTAGTTTGCAGAGCACCCTTTTAGACCAAAGTCAGGGAGACCAGTTAGGAGGCTTACCAAATCCAGAGATGATGATGAACCTGAATAAAGGTTGGATAACCAGCCTGGACATGGTGGCACACACCTGTAATCCCAGCACTTTGGGGGGTCAGAGGCAGGAAGATCACTTGAGCCCAAGAGTTTGAGACCAGCTTGGGCAACATAGCAAGACCCTATCTCTATTTTTTTAATTAAAAATAAAAAGAAGATTGTACAACCAGATTGGTTAGAAGTAGATGGATTTGAGAAATATTAAAGACAAATTGAAAAGATGTGGTGATTGATTATGGAAGTTAAGAAAATGAGAATCTAGCATGTTTTCAAGCGTGCTGGTTTGGTAAGCTAGCTAGATAGATGGCATAACCATTCTCTGAGAAGGTAATAAAACTGATTTAAGAAGGAGAGGTGAAGAGTTCCATTTTAGGGATGATAGTTAGAAATAGACGGTAAACAGCCAGGCACAGTGGCTCATGCCTATAAATCCCAGCACTTTGGGAGGCCAACCCAGGCGGATCACTTGACTCCAGGAGTTTGAGAGCAGCCTAGTCAACATGATGAAACCCCATCTCTACTAAAAATACAAAAAAATTAGACAGGCATGGCGGCAGGCACCTGTAGTCCCCACGACTTAGGAGGCTGAGGCAGGAGAATTGCTTGAACCCAGGAGGCAGAGGCTGCAGTGAGCTGAGATCACACCATTGCACTCCAGCTTAAGCAACAGAATGAGACACGGTCTAAATAAATTAATAAATAAGAAGTACACGGTAAATGTATACATGTTTAGATACCAAAAAAAAAAACCCTTGGAAAGCTGCCCTGCCCCATTATAAGTTCATACAGTTCAAGTGGGACTGACCAAACCCATCAGGCCAGCCAGAGTTACCCATCCTCCTGGTAAAGGAGTGAACACCTGCCCCAAGCTGAGTCAGAGCTTTCCCTGGGATTTTTTTCCCCTAAATTCTTTTAAGAAAGAGGCTTAGACTTTTCACCACAATCCCATTTGAAGAGATGATACAAACCCATATCTCCTGGTAGCTAACGTTACCACAACATCAGAAGAGGATGCCTAAGACTGAACCCACTCAGAGAAAAATAAAGACAAGGTGCTTAATGACAATCTAAATTCCTGGGTTCAGCTATGTCTATCCACTTATATAAAGCAATAGATTCCTATTCTTGTTTAAGCTACACTGAATCAACATTCTGTCACTTGCAACTGAAAACAAAACAAAAAACAAAACAAAACAAAAAACTAAACAAAAGAAAAACGACTAAGCCTTGATGGGCTGGGAATCCCAAAAGTAGTCAGCCAAAAGTCCGTTGAAGCACTTGCAGCTTTTGGAACAACTAGAGCAGCTAGCAGGGACTGGAAAGAGGGAATTCCACTGGGGGAATACTCAACTCAATCTTTAAGCTTCGTCTTGATTCTGAGTCTATGAAAATGTACCTAACATTCTCCTAGAAAAGTTATTTCCTCCTCCCTTCTTCTTTATGACGAAAGGACTTTAACATCATTCTTTCATTATATGTTCCCCAATTAAGGAATATTTTTATTGAGCTACTTAGCAGCTTTATCCTTGGGTTACGGGTGAACAGGGAAGAGAGGAGTTAAGGAGATACTGTTCAGAATCGAAAGCACACTAGCGTAGCACTGATATTAAAGAATTTTTAAAAACTTCAAGTTGCTGGCCGGGCGCGGTGGCTCAAGCCTGTAATCCCAGCACTTTGGGAGGCCGAGACGGGCGGATCACGAAGTCAGGAGATCGAGACCATCCTGGCTAACACGGTGAAACCCCGTCTCTACTAAAAAAAAATACAAAAAACTAGTCGGCCGAGGTGGCGGGCGCCTGTAGTCCCAGCTACTCGGGAGGCTGAGGCAGGAGAATGGCGGGAACCCATGAGGCAGAGCTTGCAGTGAGCTGAGATCCAGCCACTGCACTCCAGCCTGGGCGACAGAGCGAGACTCCGTCTCAAAAAAAAAAAAAAAAAAAAATTTCAAGTTGCTTGGCAATAATTTCCTCCTCTTCTTTATAAGATGTTCTATTAGTCCCAGTTAACTTAGAGAATGTTAATTCAGGTATGGACTGATGAGTGAAATGTAAGGTTTGCACGGGCATTTGGAATCAAAAGATCTAAAAGGATGTTGCTAACACCAGATGTACTAGCAGGCACAGTTCTAACCACAGGATTCCTGTTGGGAAACTGTAGAGCAGTTCCTACCACATTTAGCCCATATCAGAGACTAACCACCTTCCCCTTCTGATAATGTGTGTATGAGATGCCTCCTTTTTGAGGCCTGAGTCTGTGTTTGAATCATCTTTGCGTCTCTTTCCTCTTTTCTTCCAATAGTCTTCCTCCCCAGTGTCTAGTACAAAGTTTTGCCTGCAATAAGCACTAAATAAATATCTACCAAGAGCATTAAAATGTAAAATCAGAATAATCTGGAATACCCACAATCAAATGTGCTTATCAGAAAAAGAAATCACACAGATGTTTTTGTAACAAGCAGAACCCAAATTAGTCTTTCATGATTTCTGCTGATCCTATTAGAATCACCTCTACTGAAAAAAAAAAAAAAAAAAAAAAACCTCAAAATATCGCTGGCTTTTTTCCACATAAGCAATATTTAAACATGAAACAAGCTTGGAAGGGGAATAAGAGGCTTTAGCAGTAGATGAATCTTTATAACAAACTATTTCCTCTGCGTGAATCGTCCTGCTGGCATTCCCTGGGAATTAACGTTTGCTGCTGCTTGTTACCTGATGTGTTGCATGAATAAGAAGTATGCATGACAGAGTTTCATGTATTCACTCAGCCCAGAGGAAACGTGAGCATGCAGCATCCTCTGATTCAGCAAAGAGAAGTGCCAGGTCACCCACCTACTGCAAAGGGACACAGTCGCTGACTCAGAAAACTCATGCTCATCACAGGAAAAAGAAGCAAGTAAGCACCAAATAAGCAAGGCCTAAATTAATCACTCTCCCTTCAATATATTTGGGTATATTTGAGTCACAACTTTATGACAAGCCTATGAGATTTTTTAGAAGAAAGACGCAGGTAACTACAAATGCTGGCAAGGCAAAGCATGTGAATGTCAGGGCAGTTGAAAGCGTTTCTGCTTTAGCAAGTTATTCCTTTCCATATCATCTGGTCAACCTCTGAAACCAGAGTGATATTCTCTCTTCATGTCCCTCTAGTCTTTTTGTGGAGAGGTTTAAAAAAAAAAAGAAGAAGAAGGAGCTAGGCATGGTGGTTCACGCCTGTAATTCCAACGTTTTGGGAGACCAAGGCAGGAGGATCGCTTGATCCCAGGTGGGAGAACAGCTTGAGCCCAGGAGGCTAAGACTGTAGTGAGCTGTGATTGTGCCGCTGCACTCCAGCCTGGGGGACAGAGCAAGACTCTGTATCAAAAATAAAAATAAAAAATAAAAGGAGAAGGAGGAAGAGGATAATTGTAGTTTTGGTAATTGGAATAGGAAGAAGGAGGAGAATGAGAATGAAGGGGAGAAATTAATATACCTTGCATTTGCCAAAATAAAGGAGTTTTTGTGAAGCTCTTCGCATTATTAGTGTATATTCATATTCCATATATAGGCATACACTCATGCCCATTTTTAACATTTTTATTGCATTAAAATATTGTTCCATATTTTAATTTTAATATTAATATTTAATATTAAATTAATAATAAAATATGGCTCCATATTTAATTTTAAATATGTAGTCTGTCTGTAGATGAACTACAGAAGCTATCTAAATGCTGAAAGAACACTATCACCATGGGTGCTGTTCAGTGTGGTGGTTAAGAAGTCTGGCTTTAGAGTTAGATACTCCTAGGTGACTTCTAACAGAACCAACACCACTTACTAAATACACGAATTTAGCCTTAAAATGCTTAGTTTCCTCATTTGTTTGCCAGAACTAATAACATCTATCTTATTGAATGTATTAAAGGTCAGACAAGATAATGTCTGTAGAAAGATTGGCAAGGATTTGGTAAGTAACCAATAAATGATAGCCATTATTATCACTATGAAAACTATGAGTGTTGACTATGACTTCAGATAAGCAAGATTAGCAAAATTCTGTACACTTAGAAATAGATTATTCTGTTCTTTTTTTCCACCTTTCTAACTTGTCAAAGTCAAGCTCTGGAAAACTGAATGGCCTGCAAGAACCGTTTCGTGTGTGTAATCACTTTCATTATTGTAATTATTTACAGTACTGGTAGCTTCACACTCGCATTACTAATAAACCTTTCAAAGTATACTGGCATTTAGTTTGGTTATGAAGGTTCAAAACCTTACAAGTTTCCATAGTAATCCCAAAATATTCAGAAACCATAAACTACTTTGAAAAATAAAAAGCATCATAGAGAGGCACACATCAATGTCCTGAAAAAAAAGAACATTCTTTGTCACAACAGTAACATCAATTCAGAAATGTTTCCTTAGACCTGGAAGCAACTTAAAGTAATTTGAAACCGGGGATAACTGGTGTTTAGACAGTTCCAGAATGGGACGTGGTCAAGACCCCCTTCCCTGCCCCTATGGAGATCTTACAATAATATTTAATTGAGTCCTTGCTATACACCTACCCCTATTCTAAGTGCTTTACATTTATTTGATCCTCTTAGCCACTCCATGAAATAAGTACTGTCTTTATGTTCATTTTATGGGTGAGAAAACTGAGGCACAGAAAGATTGATTTGTTTGCTCAAGGTTACACAGCTAGTAAGTGGATCAGTCAATATTCAAGCCAGGTGGTGTTAAACACTATGTTCCTGGGATGTTTTATCATCTATAACCACTGGAGAAAGTTGTAAATGTTAAGGATAACTTGGAATTACCATACTATATTGTTAAAAAACCTACAGCTATTGTAAAATCACTAGGCAAAAATATGTTAATGTTGGGAAGAAAACCTTTTCCTCTACCACTTGGTTCTAATGCTTGGGGGCCTGCAAATTAACTGGAAATAGATTAACAGGAGAAAAGACAAGGTTTCTTTACATGTGCATGTGGGAGTTGCTCAGCAATGAGTAACTAATGGAATAATGCAGAGTAAAGATTTTTGTATATCAATTTAAGAAAAGAGTGGTTTTAGCCAGGCCCGGTGGCTCATGCCTGTAATCTCAGCACTTTGGGAGGCCAAGGTGGGTGGATCACCTGAGGTCAGGAGTTTGAGACCAGCCTGTCCAACATGGTGAAACCCTGTCTCTACTAAAAATACAAAAAAATTAGCTGGGCATGGTGGCAGGCCCTGTAATCCCAGCAACTCAGGAGGGTGAGGCAGGAGAATCACTTGAACACAGGAGGTGGAGGTTGCAGTGAGCCGAGATCACGCCATTGCACTCCAGCCTGGGTGACAAGAGTGAAACTCCATCTCAAAAATAATAATAATAATAATAATAAAATAATCTTTATACCAACTGTGAGAGTCTGAGTGAATTCCCACACTAACGTAGTCATTTGTTAGGTGGGGAACAAGGATAACACAGAAACATTGCATTTAAACTAAATTCAAATTAACTTCAGATAATCTGCACCAGTAATTAGTTCCCAGTTACTGTGTTTGAAAGTCATTTTTTGATCAAACAGTCTCTGTCTACAAGCAATAGCATAGTAGTGTACTTCTCATTAAAGGTAGTGCTTGACTCATAGAAGATGTTAAATAAATATTTGTCAAATGATCAAAAGAATCATTGTAAATATGCAACTGTCTTATGCTGATATAAATACATGTCAGGTTTATATGTATTGGTTGCTACACTTATTTGAAATATTAATTTGTTTTATTTATAAATAAACATCATAACTATTATAGCGAGAAATACAACTTGAAGTTTATTAAGTAGCCATGTTCTTACTTATTGGATCAGAGATTAATATTAGCCAACCATTTTCAAACACCCATAGTTAAAGTCTCACTGGCATGGTTAAGGGCAAGCTACAACAAGACTGGCAGTGTATGCTGGGCCTTGGCCAAACTTCAGAGTAGATGAACTCTACTGTATTAGTCAGGGATCTTCAGAGAAACAGGACTGAGATAGGTAGGCAGGGAGGTAGATAGATACATAAATAGAGAAACAGATACAGAACTGAGACATAGAGGTAGGTAGGTAGGTAGATAGCTAGATGATAGATGATAGATAGATAGATAGATAATTTATTATGAGGTATTGACTTATACAATTAAGGAAGCTGAGAAGTCCCACAATCTTCCCCAATTAAGGAAGGAACAGGAAAGCCAGTGGTGTGGTTTGAAGGCCTGACAGCCAGAGAGTTGATAGTGTCAATTCCAGTCTGAATCTGAAGGCCTGAAAACCATGAACACTGACGGCAGGAAAAATCAATGTCCCAGTTCAAGCACTGAGACAGAGGGAGAAAACCTTGCTCTGACTTTTGTTCTCTTCAGACCTTTAAGGAATTGGATGATGAACATCTACCTTGGGAAGGGCCATCAGCTTTATTCAATTCACAAATTCAAATGCTAATCTCTTCCAGAAACACCCTCAGAGAAATAGTTTCATCAGATATCTGGGCACCACATAGCCCAGGCAAGTTGATACATAAAATTAACCACTGTATCCACCAAACCATGCTTATTCGCACCTCAGTGTCCTTAGGTCCCTCTCCTCAAATTTTTTTCTACTCCCTACCCTGACATTATTTATTCAATGAACAGCAAGAGTGGAAACTAGTACCTCCCCTGGAAGCATATATTTTAGCAGACTTCAAAACTTAACCTAGAAGAAGGGAGCTCCTTCCGGAGTATTTTATTCATTCTTACTCCAACTCAACAAATATTTGTTAAGCAGTTACCATGGCACAGATATCACTCCAGATGCTAGGAGTACAGCCAGCCCTCTGTATCTTTGGGTTCTGCATTTGTGGATTCAACCAACCACAGACCAAAAATATTTATTTTAATTGGATGGTTGTGTCTGTACTGAACATATACTGAACATACTTAGACTTTTTTTCTTGTCATTATTCCCTAAACAATACAATATAATCACTATTTACATAGTATTTACATTGTATTTGGTGTTATAAGTAATCTAGAGGTGATTTAAAGCATATGGGAGGATGTGCATAAGTTATACACAAATACGACGCCATTTTATATCAGGGACTTGAGCATTCACAGATTTTGGTATCCAACAGTGTCTTAGAACCAATACCCCTTGGATACCTACAAATGACCGCACATTGCAGAGAATAAAACTGACACATACACACACGAATCCTTGCCCTTGTGGAGTTTACATTCTAGTGTGCATTTCAGCCAATTGTCAATCATCTGAAAAATGCTTTACAGTACAAAGAAACATCAAAATGTCCAGAAATAACTGAAAACGATGAATCTACAGAGCATCTGTGGGAGAATGTAAATCTAGACTTTGAAAGATAACCAAATGGGGTTCAAATCCTACCTTACCACCTACTGGGTTTGAGACTGTCTCAGGCAAACTGCTGATTTTTCTCATCAGTAAAAACAGTACCACTCCTTTAGCATGCAGTTATTGAAATAATTAGAAAGAATAATGTGTATATATATATTGAGGGCAAAATTTCAACCTCCTAGGGTTGAATTACTGTCTGTGTAATACCATTCTGTGAATAAAAATAATCACTAAAGATTGGAGTATGATTTACTATTTACTATACGGTATGCTTATATTTATTATAATTTTTGTTGGAACGTCCAATCCAGTATTTTGAAGTCTCCTTTAGCCTCAGAAAATGAAAGATTTTTTAAATTCACTGATTCATTTGCAAAAATAAACTGAGCACTTAACAAGTACACTAGGCACTAGATACACAATGATTAAAATAAAACAGAAATAGAACCAGTTCTCCTGAGCTTACTCTGTAATTGGTGGCAAAAACAATAAATAAGTAAACATTTAAACAAACTTATAATTGCAAATTGTAATTTTATCATCAAGTTCAAAAACAGCCCTCCTCACTGGCCCTTGTCATCCCTTTTGGTCTCCTTTGAAGCTTTTCTCTAACAATATCTCCTCTTTTATTTCTTGAACCTGTCTGTTTCTACTTAATCCTTTCTCTCAGTATAAAAACAGACTGAAGCCTCTCACCCTGAAGCAACAACAATGGCACTGTCCCAGGATCATGTGCCCTCTGCTGATGGATGCCTTATTTTCTCCTTATCTTTTGCAGCCAAGCTTCACAGTCTGCTCTTCCATTAGCATGTGTTCTCATCTTAGGCCACCTCCTACTCCTTGCAGGTAATGCCACACATTCCTGCCCTTCTACTGCACTTGACTCTGTGGGCCATTCTCTCTCATGCAAAATTCCTCTTTGGCTTCAGTGATGCCATGCTTTTCTGACTTTGACTTCTCTCAATCTGCCTAGCTGATTCTTTTTTTTCTTCTCTACCATTACATTTCTCAGGAGCTTTTCATTGATCCGTTTCTCTGCTCCTCTATGTACTTTCTCCCAAGAAGTGAGCTTCTATTCTTAGGGTTTCACTGCATTTAACATGTCTTTATAAGCTTGTCCCTCCACTGCAATGATCCATCCTCAGACTTTCCTCAGGTCGCTACTATTCTATTCTTCAAAACTATTTCAAGGATGGCATCTGCCAGAAAAGGTCTTCTTGAAGGTTCTAGTCTCCAATAAATGGATTTTATCCCAAATCCTGTAATATTCAGAGTACTTCCTAGCTCTTTCACCTTAGAAACAACAAAATAAACACATTCCCTTGACCCTATATCTTCCTTGAGTTACAGCTCCATAGCTCCGCTTCTTTTCATAACTAAGGTGACCAGAGGTACCAGTTTCCACAGAACACTCCTGTTTTATACCTGTTGTCCTGGTATAGTGTCTGGTTTAGCATTTGTCCCAGGTTTTTTTTCACTCTTTAGAATGAGGTAATATTACTATAGTAATAGATGCATTGAAATAAGTTGGAATGGCTGTGAGCAACCTCTCATTTTGTACTTTAAGCAACTGTCATAGGCCCAGCTTACAGTGTATGAGCCAGATGCTCAGTGAACAGAATTCTCATTTTAACATTTCATAAAATCTGAAAGCAGTGATAACTCATCTCTTTTTCCTTGACTCTTTTGTCAAGGATTGGAAGTACCACCTTGCCTTCAGGAACCGTATACCATTTGCTGGCTGGTAAAACAAAGATGCTCACACATGAGCAGCTGAGGACAACTAACTGCTTCTCCTTCCAGGTGCAGCTGCTGCTTTGCTAGGCTTTGCTGTACCAGCCAGTTCATCTGTGGCCTACACCATGGACTAAGAATCACAAAGTTGCCAGGTCTCCAAATGGCAGTGTCGTCAAGGAATGTGAGAAATCATAGACTAGACAAAGTTGAAATACATAAAGGAATGGAAAAGGAGTAGTCCTACCTTAAAGCATCTAAATAGCATACATCTATTTATTTATTTTTTTGTTTGATACAGCTCTTTCTAATTTTCAGTAAACTCTTTTGGTAACAATGAACTAAATATTGAAAATGCCATGTTCAATGAAAAATTAAGTTCTGAATTTTCACTTCTCAGAAAACACTTAGTGAAGAATGTTTGTTGACATTAACACTGAATGTAAATTTCACAAAAGCTTTGTTGTCATTAACATCTATCATGGGGGCCCCAAACAGAAGACACATAAGTGAAAAAAATCAGCATCCATTGCAAGAGTTAAATAATGAGTTTTAAAAGACTATGCCCAGAAACAAGTTTACCTCTGTAGCTATAGAAAATGCATTTGCATATCATTCTATGAGGCATACTTTTCATTTTGATCAAATGTTCTTATAAATAAATTTTGCCCATTTCCATTCCAAGTTTTCTTTTACATTTGTGAAAAGTGAAGTGATACCTAATAATGGGTTGATTTCATTAGCAAAAGAGTTTTGTGAACATTAAAATGATGCTTGCTTTTTATCAGTACTATTAGATACTCCAAATTAAAAAGTCAAATAAGTTAGGATTGAGCATGGTGGCTCACATCTACAATCCCAGCACTTTTGGAGACCAAGGCAGGTGGATTGCTTGAAGCTGGTATTTCTAGATTAGCCTGACCAACATGGTGAAACCCCTTCTCTACTAAAAATACAAAAAAATTAGCTGGGCATGGTGGTGCATGCCTGTAATCTCAGCTACTCAGGAAGCTGAGGCACAAAAATCACTTGAACCCAGGAGGCAGAGGTTGCAGTAAGCTGAGATCATGCCAATGTACACCAGCCTGGGTGACAGAAGGAAACTCTGTCTCACAAGAAAAAAATCAAGTAAGTTAATTTCATCAATGGTTTAGTTATTTAGTTCATTCTATGGAATATAGCAACATTTCATCCTGTAAAGGATGAAATATTTGACATCATTGTGAGTGTTATTGCAAATTCCGTTAAAGTTCAACATTAAAAATCAAATTATTTGTTTTCGTGATTATAATACGGAAACAAATTTTGGTGGAGCATAGTGTCATGATTAAAAAGTGTATTCTCATTTAAAGCAGTGTGTAGAGGGAAATTTATAGCACTAAATGCCTACAAGAGAAAGCAGGAGAGATCTAAAATTGATACCTAGCATCACAATTAAAAGAAGTAGAGAAGCAAGAGCAAACACATTCAAAAGTTAGCAGAAGGTAAGAAATAACTAAGATCAGAGCAGCACTGAAGGAGATAGAGACACACAAAAAACTCTCCCAAAAATCAACGAATCCATGAGCTGAGTTTTTGAAAAGATCAACAAAATTAATAGACCTCTAGCAAGACTAATAAAGAAGAAAAGAGAGAAGAATCAAATTGACGCAATAAAAAATGATAAAGGGGATATCACCACTGACCCCACAGAAATACAGACTACCATCAGAGAATACTATAAACACCTCTATGCAAATAAACTAGAAAACCTAGAAGAAATGGATAATTTCCTGGACACTTACACTCTCCCAAGACTAAACCAGGAAGAAGATGAATCCCTGAATAGACCAATAGCAGGCTCTGAAATTGAGGCAATAATTAATAGCCTACCAACCCAAAAAAGTCCAGGACCAGATGGATTCACAGGGAATTCTACCAGAGGTATAAGGAGGAGCTGGTACCATTCCTTCTGAAACTATTCCAATCAATAGAAAAAGAGGGAATCCTCCCTAACTCATTTTATGAGGCCAACAGCATCCTGATACCAAAGCCTGGCAGGGACACAACAAAAAAAGAGAATTTTAGACCAATATCCCTGATGAACATCGATGCAAAAATCCTCAATAAAACACTGGCAAACCAAATCCACCATGGTCAAGTGGGCTTCATCCCTGGAATGCAAGGCTGGTTCAACATACGCAAATCAATAAATGTAATCCAGCATATAAACAGAACCAAATACAAAAACCACATGATTATCTCAATGGATACAGAGAAGGTCTTTGAAAAATTCAACAGCCCTTCATGCTAAAAACTCTCAATAAATTTGGTATTGATGGAACGTATCTCAAAATAATAAGAGCTATTTATAACAAACTCACAGCCAATATCATACTGAATGGGCAAAAACTGGAAGCATTCCCTATGAAAACTGGCACAAGACAGTGATACCCTCTCTCATCACTCCTATTCAACATAGTGTTGGAAGTTCTGGCTAGAGCAGTCAGGCAAGAGAAAGAAATAAAGGGTATTCAGTTAGGAAAAGAAGAAGTCAAATTGTCCCTGTTTGCAGATGACATGATTGTATATTTAGAAAATCCCATTGTCTCAGCCCAAAATCTCCTTAAGCTGATAAGTAACTTCAGCAAAGTCTCAGGATACAAAATCAATGTGCAAAAATCACAAGCATTCTTATACACCAGTAACAGACAAACAGAGAGCCAAATCATGAATGAACTCCCATTCACAATAGCTTCAAAGAGAATAAAATACCTAGGAATCCAACTTACAAGGGATGTAAAGGACCTCTTCAAGGAGAACTACAAACCACTGCTCAGTGAAATAAAAGACGACACTAACAAATGGAAGAACATACCATGCTCATGGATAGGAAGAATCAATATCACGAAAATGGCCATACTGCCCAAGGTAATTTATAGATTCAATGCCATCCCCATCAAGCTACCAATGAGTTTCTTCACAGAATTGGAAAAAACTGCTTTAAAGTTCATATGGAACCAAAAAAGAGCCCGCATTGCCAAGACAATCCTAAGTCAAAAGAACAAAGCTAGAGGCATCACACTACCTGACTTCACATTATACTACAAGGCTACAGTAACCAAAACAGCATGGTACTGGTACCAAAACAGAGATATAGACCAATGGAACAGAACAGAGTCCTCAGAAATAATACCACACATCTACAGCCATCTGATCTTTGACACACCTGACAAAAACAAGAAATGGGGAAAGGATTCCCTATTTAATAAATGGTGCTGGGAAAATTGGCTAGCCATAAGTAGGAAGCTGAAACTGGATCCTTTCCTTACTCCTTATACAAAAATTAATTCAAGATGGATTAGAGACTTAAATGTTAGGCGTAAAACCATAAAAACCCTAGAAGAAAACCTAGGTAATACCATTCAGGACATAGGCATGGGCAAGGACTTCATGTCTAAAACACCAAAAGCAATGGCAACAAAAGCCAAAATTGACAAATGGGATCTAATTAAACCAAAGAGCTTCTACACAGCAAAAGAAACTACCATCAGAGTGAACAGGCAGCCTACAGAATGGGAGAAAATTTTTGCAATCTATTCATCTGACAAAGGGCTAATATCCAAAACCTACAAAGAACTCAAACAAATTTACAAGAAAAAAACAAACAACCCCATCAAAAAGTGGGCAAAGGATATGAACAGACACTTCTCAAAAGAAGACATTCATACAGCCAATAGACACATGAAAAGATGCTCATCATCACTCGCCGTCAGAGAAATGCAAATCAAAACCACAATGAGATACCATCTCACACCAGTTAGAATGGTGACCATTAAAAAGTCAGGAAACAACAGGTGCTGGAGAGGATGTGGAGAAATAGGAACACTTTTACACTGTTGGTGGGATTGTAAACTAGTTCAACCATTGTGGAAAACAGTGTGGCAATTCCTCAAGAATCTAGAACTAGAAATACCATTTGACCCAGCCTTCCCATTACTGGGTATATACCCAAAGGATTATAAATAATGCTGCTATAAAGACACATGCACACATATGCGCATGTATGTTTATTGCAGCACTATTCACAATAGCAAAGACTTGGAATCAACCCAAATGTCCATCAGTGACAGACTGGATTAAGAAAATGTGGCACATATACACCATGGAATACTATGCAGCCATTAAAAAGGATGAGTTCATGTCCTTTGTAGGGACATGGATGCAGCTGGAAACCATCATTCTCAGCAAACTATCACAAGAACAGAAAACCAAACACCACATGCTCTCACTCATAGGTGAGAACTGAACAATGAGATCACTTGGACACAGGAAGGGGACCATCACACACTGGGCCTATTGTGGGGAGGGGGGATGGTGGAGGATGGAGGGGGAAGGGATAGCATTAGGAGATATATCTAATGTAAATGACGAGTTAATGGGTGCAGCACACCAACATATGTATACATATGTGACAAACCTGCCTGTTGTGCACATGTACCCTAGCACTTAAAGTATAATAATAATTTTTTTAAAAAATGTGTTCTATGGCTGGGCGTGGTGGCTCATGCCTGTAATCCCAGCACTTTGGGAGACTGAGGCAAGTGGATCACTTGAAGTCAAGAGTTTGAGACCAGCCTGGCCAACATGGTGACACCCTGTCTCTACTAAAAATACAAAAATTAGCCGAGCATGGTGATGCACGTCTGTAATCCCAGCTACTCAGGAGACTGAGGCAAGAGAATCACTTGAACCCGGGAGGCGGAGGCTGCAGTGAGCTGAGATCACACCACTGCACTCCAGCCTGGGCGACAGAGCCTGACAGAGCCAGACTCCATCAAAAAAAAACAGAGAGAGAGAGAGAGAAAGAGACTACTCTCACTCTTTTGAGCACCAAAATTGCATACAAAAGTGTGTAATAGTATACTGACCATAATGGAAACATTTTTATATTTACTGAAAGTAACTGGACTACTAAATAAATATTAAAAATATTTCAGCATAGCAGTAATTATTTCTTTACTGCCTGACATAAACTGGAGTTTAGAAGTATCTTTTTGAAATATTACTTTGTAAATCAAACTGTTCTACAATGGTATTGTGCTTATTGTAAATGAACCATTTAAATTTTGGTTGTATTTTGTTTGGAATCAGCAGAAAGTCTTTAAACAAAATAGTCAATCAGTGAAAAACCAAAAAATCTTCAATTTTTTAGACTTTTCACAAATTTCAAAATTGAAATAAAGCTTATAAATATGAAAGCATTGACATTGATACCTACAAAAGCAAGGAGAAAATGAATATATTCAGTGATTACCCCATTTCTTATACAAGATCTGATTGTGAAATTTTGTAATTGTGTTCTAGACTGCCTTACCTTTCTGGAACATATTTTCCTAGAGCTTCTTTTTTATTGAATAAATTTATATTTTATACAAGGTAAAAATAAACTGAAAAGGCCTATGATTTTATGGCATAAAATTTGTACAACAATCAAGAGAATTATAAACTGAGATGGATATATTAGAGAGTTTTGCCATAAAATTATTTGAAAAGAAAGCTAACATGAATGGAGGGCAAAAGATAATAACTGTCAACAAAATTGAGCTCAAATATTTAAAAATGAGACTTGGGATGTCCTCAATTAACAGAGTTTGCCTTGAGCTTAGCAGGTATCACAGCACCAGTAAAGAGTATATTCTGGGCCAGGCATGGTGGCTTACACCTGTAATCCCAGCACTTTGGGAGGCCAAGGTAGGAGGATCACTTGAGACCAGGAGTTTGAGACCAGCCTGGGCAACATAGCAAGACCCTGTCTCTACCAAAAATAAAAAAATTTTAATCATAAAAAAATATATATATATATTTGGTAGGCACACATGTAATCACAGCACATTGAGAGGCCGAGGCAGGAGAATCACGTGAGCTCAGAAGGTCAATAATAGTCTGGGAAACATAGTGAGACCTCATCTCTGCAAAATATTTCAGAAATTAGCTGGTGGCACGTGCCTGTAGTCCTAGCTAGTCAGGAGGCTGAGGTGGGACTATTGCTTGAGCCCCAGAAGTGGAGGCTGCAGTGAGCCATGATAGCACCACTACACTCCAGCCTGGGCGATGGAGTGAGGCCCTGCAAAAAAAAAAAAAAAAAATTTAAATTAAAAAAAAAGAAAAAGAGAAGCTTTTCTTATATCTTTGGTGAGCACTTATATTAAATTACATCTGCTCTGTACACTTCAAAAGAGTGGATTTGTCAGATAGAAAAACACAAACCTCTGGGAAGCTGGAGTGGTTGTTATTATCCACTAAGTAGCCTAAAGTGCCTCATATTTTTATCTACCTTTAAATTCCGTAAGAGTTACAGGTGGAAATGGGAAAGATTTTTTCATTACCATCACATAATTTTATAGGTAAGGAGGTTTATATTTTATAAGTCAGGAGTTTTTTGTTTTGTTTTGTTTTTGAGACAGGGTCTCACTCTGTCACCCAGGCAGATACTGTACTGTGGCCAGTACAGGGGTGCGATCATGGCTCACGGCAGCCTTGATCTCTTGGACTCAAGTAACTCCCACCCCACCTTAGCGTCCCAAAGTGCTAGGATTACAGGCATGAGCTCCCGTGCCCGGCCAGCTCAGTAGTTTTCAAAGCTCAATGTACAGGTCATAAATCTGTTTAAAATGCAGATTGCTAGACTCCACTCACAGATAGTCTGATTCAGTAGATCAGCATGGTGCCTGGGAATCCACTTTCTTAAGTCAATGGCAAGTGCCTTATGGCAGGTGGTCATTAAACCAACTTAGAGGAATAATAAGAGCGGCATCACAAAGGAAAAGGGGTACAGCATGGGGAGTCTGGAGATGCCAAAGTCAACCTCCACTGACCTCCCGGCGGTACCAAGGGCTGGCCTTGGTGGGGAGGCGTAATGACTGTGGGTAAAGTGATTTCATATCTTTGGGTGGAAAATGATCTGAGCATGCCAAATATCAATATTGTGTTTCATCTGAGATTCTCTGTTCGCTTTCTCCTGCCACACCTTTCAAACTGTGGTGATGGGAACAATAACAAGCCTGTGTTATTTGGCTTCATGAGAGCTATTTCTTATATATCTCCTTAAAATCCTGTGTTCATTGTTAGACACATTTAAATTTATAAACCTGATGTGATTGGAAAACAAATGGTAGATATTTGCTTTTTGGCTTTTTTTCCGTGATTGTCCTTTCTTTCTTCCTTCCTTCCTTCCTTCCTTCCTTCCTTCCTTCCTTCCTTTCTCTTTCTTTCTTTCTTTCTTTCTTTCTTTCTTTCTTTCTTTCTTTCTTTCTTTCTTTCTTTCTTTCTTCCTTCCTTCCTTCCTTCCTTCCTTCCTTCCTTCCTTCCTTTTTTCTTTCTTTCTTTCTTTCTTTCTTTCTTTCTTTCTTTCTTTCTTTCTTTCTTTCTTTCTTTCTTCCTTCCTTCCTTCCTTCCTTCCTTCCTTCCTTCCTTCCTTCTTTCCTTCCTTCCTTTTCTTTCTTTCTTTCTTTATTTTCTTTTTTTATCTCAAAATATGCACATTTCTGCTAAGTAGCCTAAAGTGCCTCACATTTTTATCTAACTTTCAACATTAAATTCCGTAAGAGTTACAGGTGGAAATGTGAAATATCTTCATTACCAGCACATAATTTTATAAGTAAGCAACATTGATCAGAGTAAAAAGGGAAAAATTAATCACAGCAAAAAAAAAAAAAGTAAGCTGGTCTTTATTTATCAAAGAGAAGTGTTGAAGTAAGGTGGGAGGGAAACTACAGTCACCCCTTCTATCCACGGGTTCCTCATCCATGGATTCAGCCAACCATGGGTTGAAAGTATTTATTCCACAAAGTTCCAGAAAGCAAAATTTGAATTTGCCATGCACTAAGTACTATAGTGAATCCACGTGAATGAAATGATATGTAGGCATTTGTATTAGATATGTTAAGTAACCGAGAGATTATTTAAAGTCTAGGGGAGGTAGACTGAGCACAGTGGTTCACACCTGTTATCCCAGTATTTTGAAAGGTTGAAGTCAGAACACCTCTTGAAGCCAGGAGTTCAAAACCAGCTTGGACAACAAAGTGAAACTCCGTCTCTGCAATACATATATTGAATATATATATATATGCCAGGTATGGTGGCAGGACCTATGGTCCTAGACACTAGAGAGGCTGGGGCAGGAGGATTGCCTGAGCCCAGGAATTCATGACTACAGTGAGCTATGATTGCATTACTATACTCCAGCCTGAACAACAGAGCTAGACCTTATCTCAAAAATAAAATAAAGTATAAAGAAAGATGTATTAGATTATATACAAATACTATGCCATTTTATATCAGGGACTTGAGCATCTGTGGATTTTGATATCTGTAGGGGATCCTGGAGCCAATCCCCCGTGCATACCAAGGGATCACTGAAGACAAAGTATCTAGTCCTGCTTATGGTCCTGGCCAGATGTTTGACCTTATAAAAACCATGTGAACTCTCTGATCCTTGGAGGTCGATTAGATGAATGCTGATGCCCTCTCACAAACTAACCTCAATAAATATGTCTGATTGCATTCTTCCATTAAAAGAGAATTCAACAAAATACAGTGAAATATAAATTCAGCCAATTCTTGTTTATGTCTTTTAATAGAGGAAAGTATTACTGTAAATCATCCAGAAGCTATGTCTCTCTGCTGGCTTAATGAGAATGCAATGAAGCTACAATCAGCAGATCCAACACAAGAAGATCTGAGATCTTTCTCAATCATTCAAAACATTAGTCTGGGCCGGGCGCGGTGGCTCAAGCCTGTAATCCCAGCACTTTGGGAGGCCGAGACGGGTGGATCACGAGGTCAGGAGATCGAGACCATCCTGGCGAACACGGTGAAACCCCGTCTCTACTAAAAAATACAAAAAACTAGCCCGGTGAGATGGCGGGCGCCTGTAATCCCAGTTACTTGGGAGGCTGAGGTAGGAGAATGGCGTAAACCCGGGAGGCGGAGGTTGCAGTGAGCTGAGATCTGGCCACTGCACTCCAGCCCGGGCGACAGAGCGAGACTCCGTCTCAAAAAAAAAAAAAAACATTAGTCTGAACTGAACTCTGTCGTCCTCATTTCTTTTTTTCTTTCTTTTTTTTTTTTTTTTTTTTTTTTTTTTTTTTTTTTTTTTTTTTTTTATAGTTCTTACCTAATCAGGGGGGAAGCAGTGTGTAAAAGGGGTAGAGAAATTCATGGATATTTTGCTTTAGAAATTCTTCCTTATTAGCTGAGTTGAGTATAGAGAGCCTCATCCTTCTTTCTAATTTTCTAGTGGATTACAGATTGCACTAACAGATAATCAACCAATAAACGGACTACTATAATATTTATGGAGCAGCCACAAAGGGACCAAGTACCATAGGAAATTCCAAAGAATATTATTCAGGGTCCTCCAGCTATGTGGAATTTATCATCTATTTGTGGAGGAAAAACACTAACACACCTGAGATACATAAAAGAAAATTTTTAAATATGCCTCAGTAAAAATATTTCTAAATGGAGAAAATTAAATAATCTCCATTAAAAGAATCTAACTCCACAATCCATATGGTGAACTAAAATGAAAGCTGTGAATAAAACCCCCAAATTGGGTACATGGTCTGACTAGTTCATACCTCCATCATCACACTGTTGGAAAGCTAGATCAAACCACTCCTTGCTAGGAAGACAGTATAATGCTATTCAAGAAGAAATTTCAGAGACGGCTCCGAAGCGCTTTTTAAAAGGCCGATTTTCAAGTTCCCAAGGGGAGTCAACTTTTTAAGAAGCGTCCTTTAAAATGTTTTTTAAATCTTTTGTAACTTCTAAACAACAAAAAAAAATTTAATTGGACTGGACAAGGAACAGAGATTCTTAATGGCAGTTTTGCATCTTGCTTGGAAATTAGTTAGGAAAAAGAGCAAATCCTATGGGTTTTGACTTCTTAGAGATTTTTTTTTTTCATAAACAAAAGAGAAGGTTCTTATAATGGAAAACTAGTTCCAAGATATACAACTTAAGAGAAATATGGGAAAGGAATTATTTTTCTCCAAAATACCTTCCTTCCTTCTCCTTGTCCTAAATGGTTATTGCGGTGGATATTTTTTTCCCCTGATAGAACAATAGACTCTTATTTCCACAAAATAAACCATGCAAGCAATCAAAAAATACTTTTCTAATGGAAGACAGATTAAAAAAAGGGAGAGAGAGAAAACCCACTGCCTAACAAAAACAAAGAAGATCTCGAGCACTGTAGTTCACATTCAAATGGAAGAAAATCAAATGAGCTTTTAACATAATGATTTTACTGTTTAGAAAGTGCCATCCCATTTTCACGTTTCAAAACATGTGCTAAACAACTCAGAGGTATTGGAGAGAGCGTGAGGGAGATCAGAGAACAAGCGCTTCTTGGCATCCGAGCCTCACTGTGCCACAGGCACAGAGGGGTTATGAAAGAAAAAGTTGTTCTTCAAGCGGGAAGGTATGTCTGTTTGTCCCTTGAATACCAGAGCTTCTATTTGAGTTTTGTTATCAAATAGGTGATCAGAACACTTAATTGCAGATCTAGCTGTGGGTAAAATTATGAAGTCATGGTAATAGTTCCATTTAGTGAGTGCCTACTGTACACTAGATGTTTACACAATATTGAATTCAGTCTTCACGACAGCCCTCCATAGGTAAATACTACAACCTTATAGATAGAGAAACTGAGACCCAATGCTTAAATCATTAACCCACAGTCACACAGCTCATAAATGGATTCAAGAGTTGAACTTGGTGACTTCTGCCTCAAAAGCCTTGGCTCAGCCTCCCTCCCTCACCACCACCACCACCTCCCCATCTATCCTAGTTCTCCCACTTCTCCAGGGTCTTCCTGTCATGGGAGAAATAACAACAATTCATAGAACTTGTTAATGATTTAATGTGTTATCTGTCCAAGAATTGTACTGGAGAGAATAATATTTAAACTTGGGTCTCCAGTGGCAACATTTCAAAGCATCTGGAAAGGAAAGAATTTTTAAGACTGAGGTGAAACTTGGACACGCCTCTCAAGCCGCTGGGCCACTGTGTGGTACAACCTCAGGGTCAGGTGTATTGCAGTTTAAGAGAAGGGGGGGCTGTGTGATTATAGGGCACTGTGACATGGCTATGTGGCCGTGGAGGACGAAACCTCAAGTGATCATCAATTGTTAACAATTAAAAAGGCCTTATCGATCATCTCAGTCCAGCGACTGTTTATTTCAAAGTAGAGAAAATTGAATCCAAAGAGGTTAAGTAACTGCCCTATTAATGACAGAGCTAGAATTGTAATTAACACCTTGGGTTGTGGAGAGATTAGAAATAGGGGAAACCAAGGCACACAGAGACAACTTTGTTGGACCTCCAAGTTCAGTCTAATAGTTGATGCTTTAAAAATAAAATAATCCCATTCCAACTAATTTGGCAACTCAGAAAGCTAAGGAATGACCTGATAAATCAAATGAAGTTTATCTCAAAGATGTGGAACAGAATCACAATCCAAGTACAAGCTTGTCTTCTCAGAAGAAGGTAACGGATATTTGAACACAAAACTTTCCAGCTCTAAAACCAGACTTCCAAGCTTCATAGGTCCAATTATTCCTCCAGAATAGGGAATGTTTGTAACTTTTAGAAGGAAAGTGAACCATTTGGGAAATTCTATTTAATCTAATTGCTTTGCTGTAGTGGTTTTCAAACTGTGGTTGCTTCAGTTTCTGAGGAAGAGCTTCAGAAATTCTAGAAACCAATTGATTTACCGATTACCAGATTTCCCCACCTCAGGACAGAGAGAGTCCAGTTCCCAGGGGAGCTGCCAGGAGTGAAGGGAGGGGCTGCCTTTCCTACCTGCTTATCATCCATCAGCTTTTTGGGCTTCTCCACCCACACCATGAGCTAGTCCAGGGTTTTCCTTTAAACATATGGTTCCGGGGCTTGAGAAAGAAGTCCATTGAATATCAAGTTACACAAAGAGTTCCAGGGCCCTGAAAGCTACAGAAATCTCCCTGAGAGAAGTTTCCACACTGGGGATATTCATGCTGAGCCGACTACTTAGGAAAGCAATCACAGTTATCATCACTCTGAATACCCAATCTAAAACTGCTGCGCAAAACATGGCCAACTGAGGCACAGATTTTCATCAAAACAATGTTATTTTGTTAAAAGAATGAAACAGATGCTAGTGTGAGCACTAATGCACGCTTAAGAGCTGAAGCTGAGGAACCTAGACTTATTAAGGATTTGAATTTTGTTTTTAAAGCATAATCACTTTTCTGGAAAGCCATTGGCTAAGATTCTTCGCTCTACAGCACAGAGTTGTTGAAAGTGTACATTCCTCATCGGACTTTCGAACCTCTTTTAATCCTCTTTGTTATGTTTCCTCTATAAAGGATGTCAACACCAACTGTCTTATTGAAAGAGAAAAGGCAAGAGTGAACAAGATTTTTTAAAACTATGACAGTGTTTTATCTCCAAATCTTAAAAGGTGGCATTTAGAAGCCGACGTGTTCTACTCGGGCATTTCTTAATAATGGGTCACAATTTCCTGGAGGTTGGAGGAAGGGTTCGGGAGTGTTTTTAGACTGAGGGGGTTTTCAGAAGCTGGTGCTGGGCACTGGCACTTCCTGGAGTAACAGTAAGAAGGGTGGGAAGACAGAGTGCCAGTGGGAAGTGTGTGCGCTTGACCAGGAAGAGGAAGTACAGGCGGGAGAAATGTCCCACCCTTCCACTCAGCTCCACACCTCATGCCACAAAACTACTGTGATCAGAAAAGACAGATGCCTGATTTCACCACAGCCTGACTTCAGCCTCGCCTTTTAGTCTGTCCTTATGGGGTGGACATAATGTTGACAGTAATCTATGAAGTCAAAAATGTTTGTTTGGCCTGGAAAAAAATTTGAGGTAAACCTCATGAAACCTCCCTTTAGGACACTGTCCCAACACTAGAGATGAACAGGTATAGTTGTACTGAGGGCCACTCCACCCCAGACATTCCCACGAAATAAGACTCCATCTTAGAACATAGAAAGTGCCCACGTCATCTGTGACATCGCTCATCTTTTGAAAGAAGAAAATCTTCCAGAGGTGGTACAGCTTGTTGCTGAGTTGTTGGAAGATTTCAAATTCTTCACACAAGGCACACTGAGGACACCTGACGCCCAACTTGAATGTAATGCCCAGTGCTTATGCCATCTCTTCCTGTAACTTTGAAATTGAACTTATTCCACTTTTTACTTTTTACAGGAAAGATTTCTCTGGTTAATTTCATTTTTTTCCATTCAACAGTCATTTATTGAGTTCCCATTGTGTGTCAAGCAGAAGTGGTTCCTGCCATCTAAGGGAAACTAAAGTCGTAAACAAATACATGATAAAATGTGTGATAAGCACTATGAGAAAAGTAAACATAGGATGCTAGAGGTGAGGTGGGGACAGAACAACCAAGTAAATTTTTTAAACCAGTTTCCTAAGTAAAATTCCTCTCCTAAAAGAATTCTCTTTTAACTGTTTGATACTGGTTACTAATGGAATTCCTGACTAGGATACTAATTTTTTACATAAGCCCCTTATTTAAACTTCCAGGTTTTAAATTAATACTTCATTCAGTCATTCAACTGTTATTTTAGCACCTACCATGTGTACAAGTAACTCATCTTTTGCTTTTCTACATCATGAACCAATGATTTAATGAGCCTCAAGATACCCAGAAAATTTCAACCCCTGAGCAGAAATATCTGAGTCTTTTGCTTGTTATTCTTTGCTCAGCTCTCTGGAAAGAATTCTAAAAGAGTACGAGTGAGACATCTAAAATAAAAATAAAAACCACCTTACTGATCCAGGGAAATTTTACATCAGCATATCAAATTATATCCAAATAGCCAATATGAAAATTGCTATCCAGATTTCATAGCATAATCAAACAATAACAAGAAAAAAACAGTTCCTTCAAAATATGATTGAGGTAAGATAACCAACAATGTTTATCTTCCCCTGAGCTATTGTGATGATTAATAAGATAATGTTCACAAAAGACTTTGAAGGAGTAATGTAATGTACTTTGAAGCATTATCATTTTTTTATTAATGAGTTTTGATTCTGACAGCTGCCAATTGCGCTGCAGCCATGGTAAACCCTTAGTCGTCCCCACAGAAGAAGGGAAATAGGATACGACGGAGCAGATAGTATGTAGTGGCAGATACACTTGCTCCAGGAGAAAGCCAGATCCTGCTAGGGACAGAAGCTATAAGTAAATCAACTAGAAAACAGTTGGGAGGGGCAGGTGTTATTAGGCTAGCCTGGGCTAGCATAGAAGGAAACACAGTCAAGATCCACAGAAAAAAATGTAAACAGAAACCCAGGGTTGGCTGGGCGTGGTGGCTCATGCCTGTAATCCCAGCACTTTGGGAGGCCAAGGCCAAGGCGGATCACCTGAGGTCAGGAGTTCGGGACCAGCCTGGCCAAGGTGGTGAAACTGTCTCTACTAAAAATGCAAAAATTAGCTAGGCGTGGTGGCGGGCGCCTGTAATCCCAGCTACTCAGGAGGCTGAGGTAGGAGAATTGCTTGAACCTAAGAGATGGAGGTTGCAGTGAGCTGAGATCGTGCCACTGCACTCCAGCCTGGACGACAGAGCAAGACTCCATCTGAAAAAAAAAAAGAAAGAAAGAAACCCAGTGTTGCCTGAACCAACCCGAGTTCATTGTATTGCATTCATGCATTCACTCACGCACTCTTAGACTGATTATTAAGTGCCTCTCTGGACCAGGTAAAGTGCTAAATGTAAGGGTTATAAAAACAAACAAAACAGCGTCTGTGTTCCAGGGGATTACTTTTCAGTGAGGGGTAGGCAGGAAAAGGAGACAAAGAAACATGGAAACAAGCACTTAAGATTGGAGAGTTGGAAAGTAAGTAGATGAATGAAATAGGTAAAGGCAGAGAGTCCACGGAGAGGAAGGGCTCCAATTTCAAGGAAGTAAAGTAGTTGGAGAAATTCAAGAAAAATTGCCTTTTAAAGGACAGGCAGGGAAGGAAGTTTCAGGCAGAGAGAACATCTGTCACATAGACTGCCGGAGTGCATGGCGCCCCCTAGAGTTGTGCCAGTGACCACACCAGACACAGTAACCCTGGAGATGAGGAAAGGTTCAGATGGCCCACAGTGTAAGGTTAGGTTTGGTCAGACTTTAAGGACCAGTTCTAGAAATTAAGATTTGTCCTAAAGGCATTGAGACACCTCTTGATGTCTTTTTTTTTTTTTTTTTTTTTTTTTAAGCCAGTAAGTAACACGATAGACTTCATGATTGAAGATTTTTCTTAGCATCTTCATGAAATTTGGATTGAAGAGAAGGTTGCGCTGGAAGGCCAGTGAAGATCCTGTTGTAATTGTCCTTGTGAATAACTCCAAGAGATAGAGAGGAAGGGACAAGAAAACACACGTGAAGCAGGTAACATCACACATCACATTTGGATACTGATGATACTGATGAGAGTGGGAATGGGGTCAACAGGGTGCTGGAAGCATCATGAAAGTCATTCTCAGGTTCATGATTTGGGTGGCAGGTAATTGCACAGCCAGTCACCAAGAGAGGCAAAGGGGAGATGGGAAAAAAGCCAGTGGGGCAGAAAATTCATGGTTTTCTTCTTATTTTGCTGACTGGCCTCACCATTCAACCTATCCCCAAGGAATCTGTGCACCTCCAACTACAGGAATGTGGTAGGAAGAAAAGAAATACCAGGCAGAGAAGCCAGGGCCCCAGAAATAATTCCCTCCCACTTCTCACTTGGGCCTATTGCTTGCTTATACTGTGCTAGAATATGCATTCAAAGGGTAAAGTTGTTTTAGAGACAAATTTCAAACAAAGCCTCTGTCATTACCCTTTCAGATACTTTATTAATAGTGTCTAAATGAAAATAAAGGTTCAAATTAAGTTCAGAAAACTTTAAAGCACTTTTTAATGGTGGAATTTTAACATTAAGTATTTATTTTTTACTTTCATTTGCTAAATCTTGAATTTTCTAAAACTTATAAGTTTTAACAGGTAGTATTTATACTTGCCAATTAAAAACGTGCCTACCGTAACAAATATCTCAAATATCTTCAAAATGATAAACATGTTTCCATGAGCATAGACTTTAGAATATGAATATACCAATAGTTTATAATTGTTTTTATAATTATTTCGTAACTGTTAGTTAGCCTGCCATAATTATAAGAATATTCTTTTAAACAAATCAAATTTCCAAAAAATATTTAATTTTAAAATTAAAAATTTAGGGCATCTTTTTTTTTGAGGCAGAGTTTTTGTTTGTTTGTTTGTTTGTTTGTTTGAGGTGGAGTTTCGCTCTTGTTGCCCAGGCTGGAGTGCAATGGTGCGATCTTGGCTTACTGCAACCACCGTCTCCCGGGTTCAAACAATTCTCCTGTCTCAGCCTCCTGAGTAGCTGGGATTACAGGCATGCGCCACCACACCCTTCTAATTTTGTATTTTTAGTAGAGACAGGGTTTCTCCATGTTGGTCAGGCTGGTTCCAAACTCCTGACCTCAGGTGATCCGCCCGCCTTGGCCTCCCAAAGTGCTGGGATTACAGGCGTGAGCCACTGCGCCTGGCCCGGGGGCATCCTAACATAATGATTCATCATGCTTCTATTTTTTAAGAAATAGAATGTGTGAGGGAACTCATAATGTGATTTGTTAAAATTTGATTTCGTATTCTCTTAAGTAAAAAAGATGTGAGGAAATCATAGTAAGCTGTTAAAACTGCCAAGTTCTGTTGTATTAAAATATGATTTAAAATGTTTAGGGAAATTTTTAATGTTCTGTAAGAAGTGAAGGCAAGTTGCAAAATGCTGAAAGAGGTTAGCCAGGAAACTCCAAATAAAATAAAACACATAGCACAGATACCCTGTGAATACCCTGAATCCTTCATAAATGTAGATTTCTCACCTACACACAATGCACACATGTCCAGATGTTCACATATGTTTACTAGTTAGGTGAAATAGGAGAGAGAAATCAAAGCCTTGTTGCCAAGGTAACCAAGAGTCTCAGGATAAGACCACCACTGACAACTAGAATGGCTGAAATTTCTCCTTAATTTTCCTTCAAGTACAGTTTTGCAATAAGAATAAAAGGACAACAAGGGTTTCAAGCCCATGAAAATAAAACTTTTCTCTCCTTGCAAACAGACACAGAAGAGACAGAGTTAAAGATATCCTCACTCAAGTAATACCAGGAGAGCTAAGGAAGCAATTAATGCCTTCTCTCTAATACACTCCATGCTGCTAATTAAAAATGCTTAACAATCAAAGCAAAAGCACAGTGCATTCCCTGAGCAAGAATAGTCTGACAACTTTCTGCTTTGGGAACAGGTTCAAGGCAATTGAAGAAAATTATCTACCTAGCCCAGGTAAGGAAGATGGCATTAAGTTATCATTGAAAATAGTACAGTACAGTGGCAAAGCTATCAATCCATACCAAACTTGGTATACTTGTATTTTGTATACCCCCACATTTTTTGTTTGAGTTCCCCCACACATTCTATTTCTTAAAAAAATAGAAGCATGATGAATCATTATGTTAGGATGCCCCCGGGCCGGGCGCGGTGGTTTACGCCTGTAATCCCAGCACTTTGGGACGCCAAGGCGGGCGGATCACCTGATGTCAGGAGTTTGGAACCAGCCTGACCAACATGGAGAAACCCTGTCTCTACTAAAAATACAAAATTAGCCCACCCAAATCTCATGTTGAAATGTAATCCCCAATGTTGGAGGTGGAGCCTGAGTGAGAGCAGGTGTTTGGGTCATGGAGGTGGATCCCTTATGGCTTGGTGCTGTTCTCAGGATAAGGAGTGAGTTCTTGTGAGATCTGGTTGTTGTAAAGTGTGGCACCTCCCCTCCCACTCTCTCTCTTGCTCCTGCTCCCCCCATGTGATGTGCCTGCTCCTGCTTCGTCTTGCATCATGAGTAAACGCTCCAAGGCCTTGCCAGAAGCCAAGCAGATGTTAGTGCCAAGCTCCCAGTAAAGCCTGCAGAGCCATGAGCCAATTAAACCTCTTTTCTTTATAAATTACCCAGTCTCGAGTATTTCTTTATAGTGATGCAAGAACAGTCTAATACAGTTTGTGTCTTATTGGTTTCATGAACGGTGTCAATTGTTAGGTGTATCTATGTAAAACCATTTTCCCCCTACTTTATTGAATGCTGGATTAGTTTCCTAGGGCTTTGTTACAGCAGCCCTAGGAAAATGATACAGCATTTAATAAAGTAAGGTGGCTTAAAACAACAGAAATTTCTTCTCTTACACTTAAGGAGGCCAGAAGTTCAAAATCAAAGTATCTGCAGAGCTCCTTCTAAGACTATGGATAGAAACCTTCCTTGCCTCTTCCTAGCTTGTGGTGGTGACCATCAATCCTTGCCATTCCTTGGTTTTCAGTTCAATCACTCCAATCTCTGCCTCTGTCTTCACACACAGCATTCTCCCTGTATGTCTCTAGGTCCAACTTTTCCTCTTCTTACCAGGACCTCAGTCATAGTAGATTAGGGGTTGCCTTCATTCACTATGACTTCATTTTAACTTGATTGCATCTGCACAGACCTTATTTCCAAATCAACTAACATTCATAGTATTGGAGGCTGGGACTTCAATATACTGAGTAGCAATTGCCTTCATGGTATCTCAGCCTAGTTCTACAGTTTTGCAGGCCCTCAGATTTATCAGTATAGTTCCGTTGAGGTTTTTATGACTCAGGTATAGCTGTTGTAACCATGTGTAATCCAAAGCTTGCATCTCTCACCCAGTCAGAGTCTATTCTGAAGTCTCCATGGTCTGTGGGTGCGGAGCATACTCCAGTTTGTCTCACACCCTCTCCTCTTCCCTGGAGCTTACCCTTCTGGTGTTGGGTTAAAATTCAGGAAGACGAAAATGCACATAGCTTCTTCATATGACTGCACACAATGAGACCACAGTGGTCTCCATAAATGGTCACGCCTGTGAATGGGCTTTTTCACAGGAACAGACATAGACTCAAAGCGCATATGAAATGGCCATCCTCCTGGGCAGGGATGTCTCTTTTGAGATTCAGCTACATCTTCTGGGTCACTCTTGTCTGGAAGGAACACCCATGTTCCCTTAATGGCATGTCTCCTTGCCTAGTGCTGTCACGGTCCTCAGCAAACCTGAAGTCCCACTCCCATTAGTCTTCTGTAGTACCCCAGCTCTGGGGCAGCAAGCAAAGGAAAAATCCATTCTACATACATCTTGGAAATAAAGAACTTGAAGTGGATAAAGATTCTTCCCTCTGGCAGACAAGGTGACCTGTTTATGTTATACCTATTCCTCACTTCTTCGGTGCTAACAGAACCTCACTTTTCTTGTGATGTGACAATGTGGCCAGCTACATACTTTTCTCTCTAGCTTCTCCTGCAACTCAGGGTGGTTATTGGACATAGTTTTGGCCAGTGAGAAGAAGGCAGAAGGAGGTATGGAGATCACTTTTGATTTGCCGATAAAAGGAAGCACTTAGGGCTGGTGCTATCCTCTTCCGGTTTCCTGTCTCAGAAGCTATCATGGTATCTGAAGTGTAGCCACCATCTTGTGACCATGAAGTGTTGGCTTGAGGGAATGAGAAGCATCACAGAAGTGCTAGCCCTGATGTCATCTATCCGTTGAATCATAGCCAGTAAGAGTTTACCTCCAGAAGTCTCATCTGTCATGTGAGAAAAGTAAACTTCTCTTTGCTTAGTCCACTATTAGTTGGGTTCTCTGTTACCAAAAGTTAAAGCATTCTTAACTTGATTCTACCAAGCCAAGTTTAGCAGATGTTTTTTTCCCCACTGGAATAGCTCAGCCAGATCTGGAATTGCTGTGGCTAAGAACACATACAATAAGAAAATAAATTATCAGCCTTCCTCCTTGCAAGTTGAAAAGTTGTCACATATTTTAAACCAAGAACCTTTCTCGGTCCTGAATTTAATTGTTACATCCATAGACCTCGTCAGTCCATCTCTCAAAACCAACCTTCAACGTCCTGTCACCATATTAAGAAGGTTTATGACTGTTTTAGTTGGTTGTAGCTGTTTAATGATGATAATAATAATTCACGTCCCTTTACATATTTATTATACTGTCCTGATTCAGGGTCTTGATGAGTATCTCTTTGGCCTGTCTGAACAGGAAATGAGCTTGTATAGACAGTGTGATCACATCCACATAAACGCCAAAATTAAACAAGTAAACAAACAAAAAACCTTGGAAGAGTAATGTACCAAAACATTAAGTATAGTTATCTTTGGGAAATAGAAAGTTTTCTGTATTTCTTTAGCTACCTGTAGTAGTCATGCTTTTTTACAACAGATTTTTAAAAACACAAAATAAAATAATATTTTAAATGATAATAATAAATCATTAAAATCTTAGGCAATTTCCTCACATCTCAACTGCAAAAATGAGTGCAGTTTGTACACTGGTGCCAGAAGTCTGGCAGAAATTGTTACACCCTGTGTCAGCAATTTGCCACCTAACAAAATGGGGCTCCTAGTGTTTCTGTGGGAGTGGGCCACAAAAGCTTCTACAAAATTCCCTCCTCTACCTACCAAAGGTATGTCTTTGGAGACTGCCCTAATAATGTTTCTTCCACCTCATTCCTAGCCACCTTAGCTTCTTCTGGAGATAAATCTTCCTACCCTCATCTTTCTTGCTAATATCAGAAGAAATCTCTCTACTTCAAACTTTGTGTTGAAAAACAGGGAAGGAAATCTTCCTATTTCCCATAATTTACTAAGCGGAAAGTGATGGTGCATCTTCTAAATTCTCACCACTGTTTTCAGTTTAGAAGTGGATTCCTTGAAAACCGTTCTTCAGATTTTGTTTCATAAAAACACTGTAGTGCTTCCATAAACATTTGATTTTAATTCACCTTTTGAAATACTTGTTTATGAATATGAAGAAAATTCACAAAAATGTTTAAAAAAAAGTGTCTCTTCTGCCTCAGATCCCCCAACCCTCTTCCCACAAGGAAATTTTATCAATAGTTTGTTGTGAAATTTTTCGTACAGATGAACAACATTTTTATCCCTCACACAAGAAATAAGAATTTTATACACACAGTTTCCTACCTTGCTGTATTCACCTCATAGAATGTGTTGAAAACCTTTCCAACTAGTGTATACAAATATATTCATTCTTTTAATCAGCTACGAACTGAAGTATATGCAGACTGCAAATTATTTAATTAATCCCATAGCTTTGGACACTTAGATGGCTTCTAATTCTTGTTAATATATACAGGGCTACAATAAAAAATCATTTTACAAATATACTTTTGTACATATGGGGAAAGTCCCATGACACATCACTGGTGGAAAAAAAGATATATGTATTTTAATTTTTTATGAAAACTGCCAAACGTTTCTACCAAATTTCTATGAATGTATGTTCCCATTAAAAAATACACGTTAATACTTACTTCCCCACATCCTTGCCAAACCTTGGATTATTTTTTCATTATCAACTTTTTTCATATTTGTCAATCTGAGAAGCCAGAAATGAGATTTCATTCTAAAATTGAATTTCTTTTAAATTTTTTCAAACTGTAATAAAAATCAATTCACTACTTTAAAATACTAAATTTTGACACATTACATATCTCCAACCTGTTAACGTATCCTGCTAAGCTTGCAAAAAAGCTGTTCCTGACATGTTTCTAAATGTGTTTCAACTTGTACATGTATCATGGACTCCACTGTTCTTTTTTTACACTGCAGTCTTTCAGATTCCCATTAGTGTTGTGTTCCTGGATCAATCGTGCTAGACAGGTGTCACAGTTGTCACCCATCAGCCTCTGTGCTCATCTCTGTGTCATAGTGGTGCATAAACATCTTAATATAGAAAAGTTTAGCTTCTACGATTGAATGGTTTTAATTTATCTGACTTAGATTTATGATATGCTGACACACTACTTGCATTACCTGCTTTATGTGTAGGAGTTGTACATGGGATTTCTTTTTTATTGCATTTCTAGAGTTCATAATAGTAAAAATATGAAAACAATTAACATCCATTAAAAAGAACTAATTAAATTAATTTCATTTACCTACTAAGTGTATTATTTAGATGACATCAAAAATGATGAGATATATCCAAATATGAGATAAATATATCTCCAACACTTATTATTTAGTGAACAAACCATATTATAGAACAGTTTTAGTGAATTTCCCCATTTGTGGTTTTTTTAAACAGTTATATATCTCCGGAAGTATATAAAAGATTGTCAAAACAAAAATTAGTTCTGATGCAGAAGACATGAGGGCTGAGAAACAGAGATGAAATGGAGACTGACTTTTCACTGTATAGACTTTGTGTAGTTTTTTCCCCTATATATCTATGATCTTTTTATAGACCATGTAAAATTAAAGTGTGTTCTGCCTCCAAAAGAACATTTAAAGACCTCTATTAAAAAAAAAAAAATGAAAACAAAAAGTAACATGTAAAAATCTCTTCTCTATAAAACAAAACAAAAACAAAAAGTAACAATAAAACTAAAACTCAAATTCAATCAGCTTAGAAATGGAAGAAGTAACCTTGCAAGATGCAGCTTCTACCTCGGAGGAAGCGACATTACCGCCATCCAAACTTGGTGGGCTTAACAACATCCACTTAAAGTATGTATCTCAAGTAGCTCCAGCCCAGAAATGAAAGACTGAGGTGTCTGCGCAGTGACATGACCATTTTGAATTGGGGGTGTTATATTTGTTTAGGCCACATGTCAAGGTCTTCTTAAACAGGATGATGTGAATTTCCATGATTCAAAGCTAGTCCCCAGTTGTCTGACTACCTGGATGTCCTCCACTTTTCTAGAAAAGTGCAAAGACTCAATAATATCCAGCTTAGTATGTCAAAGTCAAATATCTGGCAATCCCAATCCTCAGGAACATATTTCTGAAAAATAAGCAGAAAACTAGGCCTCTAAGATGCAAGCAGCTTTACACGAAGCCCATGGATATTCAGATGTTCACCCCAAACATTATTTATTAATTAAAACAGAGGATTAGAAAGTAGACTTACCTACAAGTTGGAGGAGTGGTTTACTAGATTAAAAAAAACAAAAAACAAAAAACCACACATACCTACAACATTCAGACATAAAAATAATAACTGACAGCACCAAAGAGAAACATAAACTATACATAAACACTAGAAGGTTGGTAAAAATATAATGGTTGGACTTTTTAAAAATTGTGACAAAAACAGTGACATAAATTTACCTTCATAAAAAATTTTAAGTGTACAGTACAGTATTGTTATAACTACATGCACATTGTTTTACAACAGATCTCTAGGACTTTTTCATCTTGCATTACTGAAACTCTATACTCACTGAACAACTTCCCATTTCCTGTTTTCCCTAACCCCTGACAATCACCATTCTACTTTCTATTCTTATGTGTTTGATTACTTTAGATACCTCATATAAGCAGAATCATGCAGTGTTTGTCTTTTGGCGATTTGTTTATTTCACTTACCGTAATATCCTCAAGATTCAACTATGTTGTAGCATATGTCAGGATTTCCTTCTTTTTTAAGGATAAGTAATATTTCATTGTATGTATATGCCTATTTGCTTTATCCATTCATCTGTTGATGAATATTTAGGTTTCTTCCACATTTTTCCTATTGTGAATAATGCTGCAATAAACACGAGTGTGCAAATATCTCTTCAAGATACTGTTTTCAATTCTTTCAGATATATACCCAGAAGTATATATTGCTGGACCATGTGGTAGTTCTATTTTTAATTTTTTGAGGAACTGTCATACTGTTTTCTATAGAGGCTACACTGTTTTACAATCCTATCAGCAATGCTTAAGGATCCCAGTTTCTCCACGTCCTCACCAACATTTGTTATTTTCTGTTTCTTTGATAGTGGCTAGCCTAATAGGTGTGAAGTGATATCTCTTTGTAATTTTTATTTGCATTTCCCTGATAATTAGTTATGTTGAACATCTTTCCGTATGCTTATTGGCCATTTCTATACCTTCTTTGGAGAACGGTCTGTTCAAGTCCTTTGCCCATTTTTAATCAAGTATTATTTATCTGTTTTTGAATAGTGGTACTTTATAAATTCTAGATATTGGATAACTAGAATTTATCCAATATGTGGCTTGCAAATGTTTTCCTCTGTTCCACAGATTGCCTTTTCACTCTGTTGATTGTTTCCTTTGTTGCACAGTTGATGTAGTTTCATTTGTCTATTTTTGCTTTTGTTGCCTGTGCATTTGGTGTTTTCTTCGAGGCATTATTGCCCATTCTAACATCTTGAACATTTTCCCCTGTGTTTTCTTCTTAAGAGTTTTATAATTTCAGGTCTTATGTTTAGTTATTTAATCTATTTTGAGTTATTTTTTGCATATGATGTAAGATGAGGATCCATCTTTCTTCTTTTCTGTGCAGGTTTCCAGTTTCTTCGACACCATTTGTTGAAGAGAATATCATGTCTCCATTGTGTACATCTTGACATCTTTGTTGAAGATCATTTGGTCATATATGCAAGGATTTATTTCTAGGCTTTCTATTTTGTTCCATTGGTCTATATGCCTTTATGTCAGTACTGTACTATTTTGATTACTGTAGCTTGTGATATGTTTCAAAGTCAGGAAGTGTAAGACCTTCAGCTTAGTTCTTTCTGAAGATTGTTTTTGTGTTTGAAATCCTTGAGATTCCCTGTAAATTTTAGAATTTTTTTCTATTTCTGCAAAAAAAAAAAAAAAAAAGTCATTGGGATTATGATAGGTGTTGCATTAAATCTGTATATTACTTTGCATAGTATGGATATTTTAATAATATTATGTCTTCCAATCCATGAACATAGGATGTCTTTCCATTTATTTGGGTCTTTAATTTGTTGCGCCAAAGTTTTGTAGTTTTCAATGTACAAATCTTTTGCCTCTATGTTAGTCCATTTTGCATTACTATAATGGAATTCCTTAAACTAATTTATGAATAAAAGAGGCTTATTTGGCACACGGTTCAGCAGGCTATAGAAACATGGCAACTGCATCTGCCTGGCTTCTGGAGACATTAGGAAGGTTTTACTCATGGTGGAAGGTGATGGGAGAACAGACGTGTTATATGGTGAGAGAGGGCACAAGGGGGTGGGGGAGGTGCCATACTCATTTAAATAACCAGATCTGGCATGAATTTGTTACCACTTATTACCAGAGGGAGGGCAACAAGCCATTCATGAGGGATCCACCCCCATGATCCAACACCTCCTACTAGGCCCCACCTCCAACATTGGGGGTCAACATGAGATTTGAAGGGGACAAACATCCAAACCATACTGGCCTCCTTGGTTAAGTTTATTACTAAGCACTTTGTTCTTTTTGATGCTGTTGTAAATTGGATTTTTTAAAATTTCCTTTTGCATTATTCATTATTAGTATATAAAAACACATCTGACTTTGAGTGTTGATTTTGTATACTGCAACATTGCTAAATTTATTACTTCTAATTTTTTGTGGAATCTTTAAGATTGTCTATATATAATATGATGTCATCTGTGAACAGAGACACTATTATTCCATCCTTTTGAATTGAGATGCCTTTTATTTCCCTTTCTTATCTAATCGCCCTTGCTAAGACTCCAGTGGTATGTTTAGTACTAGTGGCAAGAGTGGGCATTCTTGTCTTGTTCCTGATCTTAAAGGAAAAGCTTTCAGTTTTTCACCATTGAGTATAATGCTACCTGTGGACTTTTCCTATGTGACCTTTATTATGTTGAGGTAATTTCCTTCTATTCCTAATTTGTGGAGTGTTTTTATTATGATAGGGCATTGAGTTTTGTCAAATGCTTTTCTTCATCAACTTAGATGATCATGTGGTTTTTGTCCATTGTTCTGTTAATGTGGTGTATTCCATTGACAGATTTTGGTATGCTGAGCCATTCTTGCATCCCAGGATAAATCCCAATTGGTTATGGTGTGTAATCCTTTTAATGTGCTGTTGAATTCAGTTTTCTCATATTTTGCTTAGGATTTTTGCATCAATACTCATCAAAGATATTGTTTTATAGTTTTCTTTTCTTGTAGTATCTTTGTGTGGATCAGTTGAATGATTTTTAATGTAAGAGAAAACACACTTCAGCCATGGCAGTATCATGTTATAACAGTAACAAATTAAGTTTATAATGAGAACCCTGAATCTTCAAAGAGGTTAAACTATGTTTATTCTCCCCTTAAAGAAAGCAGGAAAATGCATTATTGCATCTAACAATAATGATTAACATTTTTAAGATTTAATATTAAAATAAATATCTGTCACCTACCTGAAAAGGTCCTCTTATTGTTAGATTAATAAGATATAACCACCTGGGCCTCTCAACACCCTAGTGGTTCTTCCCTGAAACACAACTATTCTAGAAACCAAAAAATGCCACAGAAACCGGCTTTTAGCGGGTGGTTTTAAGCCTAATTCATGTAAGGTTAAGAAGCTGCAGATCATAACATATCATCTTTCACTGTAGAAACACTCACAGCTCCTAATACAGTGTAGAGTGGTGGCAAAACTGTCCAAGAAAGTCTACCTGTTTGATCCCTGACCTTTTGGAGCTGAAAGTGATTTTTTGGTGCATGTGTTTATAAAGCATTAAATAGAAATTACCCATTAGCACTTCTGTCTAAAACTGCAAAATCAATTTTGAAACACAAAGAAAAGGAAATTGTTGGCTTCTGAAATGAATTCTTTTTTCTTGTCTTCATTTAATATTTGTTTTGCTAAATTCTTTTGTGTCTCTGTTGATGGTATTTGCTGTTCAGTTGCTAATGTAGTTTTTGGTTTTCAAAGCTTTTAACCTTTCATCTTCAGTAATTCAAGTGGGTTTAAGAAATCTCTTTCACTTTCTCTATGTCCAAAAATTGATCTTCCATCAAATTATCTTTCAAACAACTAAAACACTTTGTTACCTGTGATGTACTTAGAGTCAGAGAGGCCTTTCTGGGCCATCTGTTTAATGACCTTTTAAGAAGTGCTGGTTAGTGGGGATTTTTCTTCTTTTTCTTCTGGTTAGTGTTTTCTTTCCCTCCCTCCCTTCCTCAGTCCCTCCCTCCCTTCCTTCCTTCCTTCCTCCCTTCCTCCCTTCCTTCCTTTTCTCTCTTTTCCTTCTCCTTTTTGAGGGCATGTTAGGTTGATAGAGGAAGAGGAGGCTGTTGGATTTGGATGCCGAATTTGTTCATAGTCATAGAAGAACAGGTTCCAAGAAGTCATATTCCTCTTTTCCTTTGGTTGGTTTTTTTGCTTTTTAACAAATTCCATAGTTCACATTTAATTTTGAAATCTTGAGATGTCTGGTTTTTTCACATGGTTATTCACATGTCTGAATCACCAAAGTAATCTTTGCTACAAATTGTGGTGGATATTTTAACTGTGAAGTTATTTCCCTTCATGGCAAACAGCTTAATTGAGAGGCTCGATTATCCCGTCGGCCTTCAAAAAATTTCAGTGTACCAAGATTAAATCCAATTTAAATTCCTTTGTATGATAAATTCTTCAGTAATGTAATAATATAATCCTATTTCCAATGATATAGAAGTTATGGAAACATTTTTCTACCATGCCTTTCCTTTTTAAAAAAAAAAAAATCGCTTTTCCAAATTTCACAGCACATTTTCTCAAATATAGCATCCTTGGATGTTTCTTTTGGGTTTTAATTATATCAGTCTTTTTATAAAAGGATTTTGAGGTAGAGCCTAGCACATTCCATTCACGCACTGCAGTGATTAATTCCTATTGCTGCTCAGTCACTTGTTACTTTATTTTTAGGGGCAAATTTATAGCAACTCCTGGATCACATGTACACTGGTATTTGAAGTATCTGCAGCTGCTTACATAGCAGGAGTTCCAAGCTACATTCCTGTTGTGAATCATAGGTTTATAAGGACGGTACCACGAGTAGCAAGAAAAAGAATTAGTCTTATGGAAGTGTGCACGCACTTATACATACATGCAAAAATCTCCAGAAGATTCCAAATATACAAAATTGAGACCATCCTTTAAGTGTCTTATCAGGAAGATGTCACCTTAAAAGAATGCTGTTTATATCTAGTCAAGTATATTCTTGAATTAAGAATCTCTGATACTATTGAATACATATTTACATACACACATGCATGTATATCTACATGTCACATACATATACATATGTGTGTATGTATATATGTAATATAGATGGCCTAACAGATTCTCTCCAGTTTAAAAATTTTATGGTACATTATTGTCTATCATATTTCATCATGACATTGCCATTGGGCAGTTTGTGTTGAAGTCATCCCACTGAGGTGCTGCTGCCTGTCATGTGGCAAAAGAGAATTTATCAAGGCCTTTCTAGTCCCATGACCAGAATCTGCTTTGCATTCATACGAACTCAACTCACACAGAAGTTCTGCACAAAACAGTGTTCATAATGAAAGTCAAGCCTCTAGATTCTGGAGTTAGATTGCTGGGCTTGAATCTTGGCTCTATTATTTCCTAACTGGGTGGCCTTGGGCAAGTGCCTTCATCTCTCTAAGCCTCAATTTTCCTTTCTGCCTACTTTACAGGACTGCTGTATGGATGAAATGAGATAATGCACATAAAAATGTTCAGGACATTTTGGGGCTCTTGATAAGCCCTTAGTATATACAAGCTATTTTTTGCTATTCTGAAGGAGCAAAGAAGGATAGTGCTTAGGCAGTGCTCTTGACTGAGTTGAGTGGAAAGGAAGGCCACCATAGGAACAGGTGCATTGTGGAAATGAACATGTGTCTTTTCAGTAGTATCCCACAGAACACTTAAAATTCCTTAGAGATGGTATGATCTTTGAGGATGAAGACCTCTTGAGCAAAGATGAGCTCCATCTCAAGAAGAAAAGCATAATTGTCTCTGATGCAGGCTGGCTAAAATAGAGAAGAAAGAACTTACAGAGATTTACTAGGACTCAGTGCTTCCTGTATTCAGAAATTATGTAGGGAACAGTTTATGCTCCCAAACAAACAAAAAAAAAATATTATGTAGCGTAAAATACAAAGACACTTAAAATTACTATAAGATATTCTTATAACTTCACCTTAATAAATATTGCATAAATCAACTATAATATAAAACCTGTGAAGGTAGGGAAATTTGTCAATTTGTTCACAGGTATATTTCTAGGGTCTATTACATAGTATACACTCAATAAATTTTTGCTAAATGAACCAACTGTGTGTGAGCTCAGGACCTGCTAAGTTCAATCATGAGAGACATTCCATAGTGTCTGCTTTTTGAACCTTGGTGATGAGGATGAGGGTAATGTAAATGGAGATGTGGAAGAGAGATTTTTCAGGAATAAGGAATAACACAAAATGAAAATGGATAACATTTCCCTTCATAAGAGGGATGAATTTTCTGTTGGGTTTGCACTATCCTATGTTAGTGCTATGAAAAGTTATCAGAATAAACATTTTTTGTTCTCACAAGGAAAGCAAGAAAGAAATCTAGACCCATAAACCAATTTATACTTTTTCTCTAAGTAGGCTTAGAATTCAATGAAAGTTTGACCCTTTTCTTCCTTTAAGAGATAACTTTAAAAATAAGCATACAAGGGCCTTTCATTTCTCCAACACAACTCAATTACATGAGACAGACTCCTTCAGTTATATCATAACCTATGGGGTGAATGCTGTAATATTAAGATGATGTTGGAACAGGACAAAGAGATAGAGTGTGAATTGCTGAAGTAAATCTGGGGCTCAGCCAAAGAGACTGAATCCATGTTAAAGGATGTGCAAAATACAATTGATGAGGTTTAATTGTCAGTCTGTCTGTTCAGGACACAAGAACTGAGCTGATCCAAATGCATCATAAGTTGCAAGATGCCCTAATTCATCTCCATAGCCCTAAACAATTTCACTTATAACTAAGGCCTGAAAGGAGAACTGAAAATGTACGAACTATGTATTTATATTATCAAGGAATTTTTAAGCACTGCAACTTTAAAGTAAGTAATAAAACAGAAAAAAAAAAAAAAAAAAATAAGCAATAAATTTTTTTTAAAAAGTTTCACCCTTGCTCATAAGAAAGGGACCAAAGGTGGCCTGGCACAGGTGGCTCATACCAGTAATCCCAGAGCTTTGGGAGGCTGAGACAGGAGGATGGCTTGAGGCCAGGAGTTTGAGACCAGTCTTGTCTATATAGTGCCTAGAGTCCTAACTACTCAGGAGGTTGAGGCAGGAGAATCACTTGGGCCCAGGAGTTCCAGGTTACAGTGAGTGAGCTATGATTGCACCACTGCACTCCAGCTTGGATGACAGAGTGAGATCCTGTCTCATATTTTTTTAAAAGGAAAACAAAAGAAAAGGACCAAAGTAATAGGAAAGGTGGGACTATCTAAAGCCTAAAGGAGGTATTTTGGGATGGCTTTCACTAGATAGGCTTGAGACAACAGAAAGTAATTGGGGCTCAGCAGAGCCCTCAATTCAGCCAGCTAAGTCAATTCATGGCTGCATCTTAATTGTTATAATCACAAACCTCTACATAGGTACTTGATTAAACTTCATTATGCTTTGTGTGTGTTGGGTTTATTTATTTTCTTCTACTTTATTATTAAACACTCATTTGGAAACTCCCAAACTTATCACAGCTGAACTTAAAAAAAAAAAGGATGTGCTATTTGAACCTCAGAATAGAAAATATGAGCATGCACACTAGTCCCTCTGGAAACCATGGGAGAGAATGGAGTCAAGATTTTAAATATGCAGATGACCCATTCAACAAAATAATGGATTTGCATGAAAACTTGTTTCTTTCAAGGCAAGAATTACCCAGTCCTGGACCATGGCACTGACTACAAATGTCACACCGTTGTCAACGTGTTGACAGGTTTTTTTTCCCCAAAGGTATATTTACCCTTCACTTTTGCAGGCCTCTGTCAAGACCCTGGGAGGCACCCAGCAATGTGTTGACATGTTTTTGTGAAATTTCTGAATTATAAAATATAAAATATTTTTAATGCAATGAAGAAAGACTGCTGTCATCTTTCCACTGCAACTCTGCAATGTCATAGTGTCCTCTTGCTAAATCATGTTGGAGTGGCCACAGGCATTTTGAGGTATATGTCCAAGGTAGTGGTTCTCAATGGGGGGATAATTTCCCCCCAGGAGCCATGTGGCAATGTCTGGAGACCTTTTTCTTTGTCACTACCAAGGGCATGTTATTGACATCTAGGGATTAGAGACCAGGGATATTGTTAAACACCTTACTGTGCAGAAAACAGGCTCCCACTACAAAGAATTACCCGGTTCAAAATGTCAATAGTGTCACAGTTGAGACCCTGGACTCAGGGGAGGTTGAACAGAGGAGGATATATTTAGTTTGGATTTGGCAGGTACATTTACTTGGTTTGCAGCCATTACTCTCCTTATGTAGAAGGAATGCCCCTAACATCCACTGTGCTACTCATCATTCCATGTCATGCCACAAAGAGGCAAGACCAAAACTTGCTTTGCTCTACAAACAGAGAATGTGTCCTAATCTGTTCCAACTTTGTGACTAGTGTGGAATAAGAAAGATTTTAAAAAGCTAAAACTAGTCTTTGAAATTTTTCTAGTGTTCAGACATGTAAAATTTTAAGTAGAGGATTTCATTCTAAACATCAAGTCAAGAGCGATGTCTTCTTTCAGGAATATGTTTTAATGAGAAACAAGTATAATAACCACTCACTATAGCTTTTTTTTTTTCCTTATTGATAGGAATTGCACAAAAGAACTTACCAAAATTCCTGTATTTGTAAGTGTCATAGTCAGTTTAGGCTGCTATAACAGAACACCATAGATTGAGTGGCTTATAAACAACAGATTTTTATTTCTCATGATTCTGGAGGCTGGGAAGTCCAAGATCAAGATGCTGTCAGATTTGGTGTCTGATATGGTCTGGTTCTGTGTCCCCACCCAAATCTCATCTTGAATTGTAATCCAAATTGTAATCCCCACTTGTTGGGGGACGGACCTTGTGGGAGGTGATTAGATCATGGGGGAGATCCCCCCGTGCTGTTCTCATGATAGTGCATTCTCATGTGATCTGACGGTTTTATAAGGGCTTTTTCCCCCTTTGCTCTGTACTTCTCCTTCCTGCCGCCGTGTGAAGAAAGACGTGTTTGCTTCCTCTTCCTCCATGATTGTAAGTTTCGTGAGGCCTCCCCAGCCATACAGAACTATGTGTCAATTAAACTTCTTTCCTTTATAAATTACCCAGTCTCAAGTACTTCTTCATAGCAGCATGAGGATGGACTAATACAGTGTCTGATAAGGGTCCTGAAATGACACAGGATTGGCCTTTGTCTTCAGCACCTGCCTTGGTATCTGTGCCAGAGCGCTGATACATGGATGGCTGACTTCTCTCTGTGTCTTCACATGGCAGAGGGGACAAGACAGCTCTCTGGGACCTCTTTTATAAGGTCACTAATTCCATTCATGAGAGTTCCACTCCCATGACTTAATTGCTTTCCAAAAGCTCCATCTCCAAATACCATCACACTGGGCATGAGGATTTAACATGTGAATTTGGGCAAGGGATGTAAATACTCTGTCTTAAGAGTAAGATACAACTCTGTAGCAGTAAGACTATGGTTTTTATGCATCCTATAAATAATAACAACAACAAAAAATTTTGATTAACAATGCTAGAGGAAAGACTAAATTATCTTTTCAGTCTCTATATAGAAAATAATACTTTCAAATCTTGTTATAAAAAGTGATTTTCAAATGTGAAGCCAAAAAAATGTCCTAAAAAGTGTTACAGAAGTATTTCAGGCAGTTAGTTAATAAAAATAATGTCATATTTTAAATCGTTATGGTGTTGTGATATTTGCCAGGTTAAATGTTTTTCTCATTCATAATAGTCATTTTTATAACACATTTTATATTTTTAATTCATTTTTCTTATAAAGGGGTCCAAAATTGCATAAGCTTTATAATCCCATAAAATCACTGTGGGCTTCATAGTTTGTGTTTCAAAGGAATTTCTGTTTGTAAGAAAATTGTGTGTGTGTGTGTGTGTGTTTATAAAATATATGAATCTAACCTTTTCTTTTCTTTTACACCAAGTTCATCCAGACTAGATCCTCCTCAACCCTTGGACTCTTATGGTCGCCTCTAGATTGGCCTTCCTGACCCCAGACACTGCTCCCATAAATTAGTCTCTCCTGCAATCTTGGCCCTTTGTAAAGTGCTACTGTGTACACATCACACACCCTTGAACAAAGAGGAAGAGCCCTGGACTAGCAAACAGGAATGCTCCCTTGGCAGCCTGCACATCCCTCCATACTGGCCTTATCACCACAGGGTCTTGTAATCGTCTTCCCTTCTATACCATACAGTCCTGAAACAACACAGGATTGCCCTTTGTCTTCAGCATCTGCCTTGGTACCTGTCCCAGAGCGCTGTCAATAATTTGGTGTAGCTACTTCATGGATTTTTGCATACATGTAAAATCGTAAATGCATACATACGTTTAAGCAATTGAATCTTGCTGTACAGTGTCCTGCAACTTCATAGCTGCAATTGAAGAGTCTGCTGCATTTCACAGTTGAGCCCATTATAGATACAGCTGGCTCAAGGTTGGTATCTGCTCAAAGAGAAAGGAAGCACAGAGCCTCCTGATGGCTGGCCAGGCTGGCCATCTAGTCCATTGTTTCTCAGTCCCCAACAAGACATCCCTAAAGCAATTCTGTCCTCCCAAATAATGATGACTCCACCACTGCTCATCAGTAACAGCTGTTGGACCATTGGCTGTCATCCAGAGTCTGCCCTTGTGAAACCTGTAGAGCCATGCTAGGAAGAGAATGGCTCCTGTGGGGGCATATGGGCAATGTAGGGAAATGTCTGGGTATTTAAGGTAGTATCAGGGAGAAGAGGAGGAAATGACTAAAAAGGAATAAGGAAAAAGGCTGTTCAAATATGAGTGGGAAATGATTGTGTCTATGCAAATATCCCATATAAAAGTAAAGCTGTTATAATTCTTTTTCAGAACTACTTAAATGGCTGAATTCCACATAGAAGACATATCTATACATGTTCATGTGCGCATGCACAGCTACACACACACACACGCATACACACACACGCACACACACACGAATGTCTCTTTCTATTGCTAGGGGCCAAATTTGGTCTAACAGTCTAACAGTTGTAACACGAAAGGACAATTAGTATATTCATGATTTCTTGTATTTATCTTTTCATTTCAGAGGCTGCTTATTTGTTTTGCTAATGGATTCAGGCCTTGATTACGGGTTATTGATGGGCATTAATAGATGTCTAGATTTACAGTTGTGTTTGAATTTCTCAAGTCTTGATTGTAGCTGAGGAAATTCAGGGCAGTCAACTTTCAAAGACAGATACTTCCAATAAAGGCCCGAGGCCTTACTTAACCAACAACAATTAGCAATAATAATTCAGAATAAATAAAAAGTGAATTCATTAATTCCTCAATTGTGCTAATCAACTACAGGTATTAACTTTTCAAACATACTTCTAACAGATACCTTATTTTGCATGTTTGGAAATCATCAAACAAGGATCTGTGTGAATACTGAAAACCCAAGCACAGCATTTTTTTTCCAGAAAGAGCCAGCCCTTGACCTGACCAGTAAAATTGTCTTTTCAGTAATACATTTATTCCTAAGTTGATTGTCTTAAAATCTTCTTGAGTTTCTGAAACTTACAGCAATATGCATTTATTTTCCAGGATCAATGAGATCAATTAAAAAATTGCAATAGCTGGAGAGAATATGGTTTACTCTCTTTGAACTTTATTGTTGCTTTGTTGGACCCTCTTTCAATTTGACATTTTAACAACTTGAAGAAATATAGATTACAGAGGATTGGCCGAAACAGCAAATGTTTTCTCAACTAATCCCCTAAGAATTAGGCTATTTAATTTTAGTGTATAGAAAAAGTGATAAATTACTTGGGATTATACCTCAAAGGTGTAAACTCTGTGCAGATAGGTTGCAAAATGATTGTGAGAAAGTAAATCCGAACTGCAAAAATGAAAGATTCTTTGGGAATTGACCTCCCTTGTGGGTTAGGAAAGTCACTTATGCCTAAATGCTCATTTCAAACCTTTAGTTTGAGGTGGTGAATCAATTTGCTTCAAAGCAGCATGAAATCTGATTTTTTAAAAAATTAAATTATTCCAGTGATTTGGTCAAAGGTTACCAGTTAGATACGTTGAATAGCTATGTTAAATATTATTCATCTCATGACAGGGAACAACTTTAATCTCAGTTTATTATGTAGAAATTATTGTAGCCTAGGACCAAAGGTATAAAAATCCCAAGGCCAACAGCACTTTTAGTGAATGGGCAGGGTAAGCGATTTCTTTAATTGACTTGGTAGCCAAATATAATAAAATTCAAACATCCATTTGCACTCAGCTCACTTTATACAACTCTCAGGACCAGAAGGGACAGTCAATGGATAGAACAAATAACCAGTGTTTTGAAATCCTCAATGTAAAATGTACAGCATGCATTATTGCCTTTAGTAAATCCACTCCAAAGCCCAGGATTATATCACTTTATTACTTCAATATACAAACTTTAACAAAAGAAACTCACCCAATTTCAGCTGTGCTCAAGGCTGAGTTTGGATATAAGCTGCCTCTCCATGAGCTTCTACTTGTGGAAAGAGTCACGTCCCAAAGTCACATATCTTCTGTACTTCTCTAAGGCACATGTATTTCATCAACTCTGCTGTGATAGTGCCATACCATAACATTTGTTGTTTATTTCATATGTGTGTGTGTGTGTGTGTATTTATTTATTTATTTATTTATTTATTTATTTATTTATTTTGAGATGGAGTCTCACTCTGTTGCCCAGGCTAGACTGCAATGGTGTGATCTCAGCTCACAGTAACCTCCACCTCCAGGTTCTAGCAATTCTCCTGCCTCAGCCTCCAAAGTAGCTGAGATTACAGGTGTGTGCCACCATGTCTGGATAATTTTTGTATTTTTAGTAGAGAAGAGGTTTCACCATGTTGGCCAGACTGGTCTCGAATTCCTGACTTCCGGCAATTTGTCCACCTTGGCCTCTCAGAGTGATGGGATTACAGACGTGAGCCACCGTGTCCGGCTTGTTATTCTCATGAAATGTAAAATATAATTTACTTAAAGTTAATTATCTGCATAATCAAAATCATGTTGTAACTCTAAGGACACTAAGTCTCTGGTTTAAAAAATGCTGAGAAGTCTGATTGCAGGTTTAATGTTCACAGAAGGTAACGTTAGACTACAAACTCTCCTTTTTATCTTCCTCATAGTGCACAGTCTGATAAATTTTTGAATTCATTAAACTACTCTATTCCTTTCATTTTCCCACAATTAAGTTGTAAAATAATTGCCATAATCATTAAGCGTCCATATAATACTTTATACATTTGAAGTGTTTTGCAATCATCTATTTTACAAAGTACATTGTTCTGTAAATCCAGTTTTATCATGTCCTACATGATCAGATTCAGAGGTGGTATATCAAGCATAGAGGCAAAGGTTGATCTTTATTCAATATGCACACTCATTATTTGACTTTATGCAGTCTAAAAATGTTGTCTTTATTTTATTAGGAGCCAGAAGAATCATGGAGTAGACTAAGAGAGATATATTTTCAAGATGCCATGCAGTCAGCTTTTGGAGCACCCTGAATAGGCTCTGAAATCTACTACCATTCAAGGTACTCAGTTTCAGTATTTGCCACCCTAGCACCTCTCTGCTAAAAACTGGCCAGTTATTATGAAAGCATGAAATAAATCCAAGTGACTATGGATGTGCAAGTGATCTACGGGGGAGATCCCGACATTTTCAGGTGACATATTTTGTATGTATGGAAAGGTCAGGGCCCCTTTTTTTCAGTCCAGACGTAGAGCTTACTAACCCTTTCAGCAGAAAAGAGAGATTAATGAATTCACTCTTATTGTCTCTCATACCCAGAGTCTTTATAGTCATTGCTGCCGCATAGGTCTCTCAATTTTCTGTTTAGAGCTGACACCCTTTTGCCATCAGATCCCCCAAAAAGAATAAAGCCCTCCCTTTTCCACACCTTGCTTCTCCAGGTAATGTTATAGCTACTGCAGTGTCAAGTCCATCTTGAAACTTTAGGATGCAGCGCGTGAGGAGCAAAAACAAGAATGCTGTCTAACATCATTATTTCTTATACCACAACAGAAGGCCCTATCTTTGCAACAAGAGTGCCCTCTAAAAATGTTCTCTTCCTCCTGGATGGTCTCTTTCCAGATTCCCCACCCCTACACCCAATTGTGTCTCATTCCTTAAGTCTCTGTCCTGAGCCCCTGACTCCAATCCTTCCCTTAGGAAATGCAACACTCTCCTTCTCCAACAGGAACAAAAGCTTCGGCACTGAAGTCCTTCCTGCATCTAGCAAAATCTAGCAGCACCTCCAGCCATGACTAGAAAGTCAGATAACTCTCTTTTGCTAAAGTAGGGAATTTGGGCCCTCAGATTGTGAGCAAGAATGAATGTGAAGACTCCAAATGTGGTTCAGTGTCCATACCAGAGATAGCTGCAACTGATTTCCTTTCTAGAAATGTCAACAAAGAAGAGATAAGCACACCTCAGCAATAGGAGCCATAATCTTGTTCTCGGAAAAAGCTTGGTCTAAGATCACACTGAGGTAAGGATAACTCTCCTCTAAACCTGGCTTTTGTCTTGCCCCTTTCAGTAAAATGAGGCTTCATTATTAACCTAAGAAGTAGTAGGCACTTTCCTATCTCCCTCATCCCTCCCAAATAGTTTATTATGCCAGATAAATAAGCAGGTTAGTAAGTAGGTGGGCAGATAGTTAACAGATACATCTTCTTTTCTGCTTCTGTCTATGGGAAACCAGTCTTTCCCTTTCTTAATCCATGGGTTTTGTTGGATGGACCAAGTAGATTAACCATTTTGAACACAGTAATGGAGCCAATGGTTCTTGCTCTGTTTCAGTCTCTCCCTGTCTCTCTCTCTCTCTCCCCTCTACTAAGATTTTAGGCACAAAGGATCATGTAAGCCTGAACTGTCAGGGTCCATCTTTCCAGAATGAGCAGAAAGTCAGTCTGGGAATGAAGCCAGAACAGATGAAAGCACAGATAAAAGGTGGAGAGAGAGAGAGAGTTGATCATTGTTTGACTTTCTAGATCCAGCCATTGGAAGCCACAAATTCTCTTTTCTGCTATGCCTAATCTGAGTTTGAGCCCTGACACTTGACAAACTTATTAGTGGAAAGGATTATATTCAAACGCTAACCATGCCAACTGTGAGGTTTGTGTTTTCTGCTTCATCTGTATTTTCTTTTTTTTTAAGATGATTATCTTTTACAGTCAAGTGCTGCATAATGATGATGCAATCACCAAGAAACACATATACGATGGTGTTTCCATAAGATTAAAATGGAGCTAAAAATGTTCTACCACCTAGTGATGTAGCCATCTTAACATCGCAATGCAACATGTTACTCACGTGTTTGTGATGATGCTGATGTGAACAAGCCTACTGTGCTGCCAGTCATATAGAAGAATAGCACAGGGGGGATGTGCCCGAGATGGCCAAATAGGAACAGCTCCAGCCTCCAGCTCCCAGCATGAGTGACACAGAAGATGGGGGATTTCTGCATTTTCAACTGAGGTACCGGGTTCATCTCACTGGGGAGTGCCGGACAATCAATGCTGGTCAGCTGGTGCAGCCCGACCAGTGAGAACTGAAGCAGGGCGAGGCATCACCTCCCCTGGGAAGTGCAAGGGGAAGGGAATCCCTTTTCCTAGCCAAGGGAAACTGAGACACACAACACCTGGAAAACCGGGTAACTCCCACCCTAATACTGTGCTTTAATAACGGTCTTAGCAAATGGCACACCAGGAGATTATATCCCACACCTGACCCAGAGGGTCCCACACCCACGGAGCCTCCCTCATTGCTAGCACAGCAGTCTGAGATCTAACTGCAAGGCGGCAGTGAGGCTGGGGGAGAGGCACCCGCCATTGCTGAGGCTTAAGAGGGTAAACAAAGCCACTGGGAAGCTCGAATTGGGTGGAGTCCACCACAGCTCAAGGAGGCCGGCCTGCCTTTGTAGACTCCTCCTCTGGGGACAGGGCATAGCTAAACAAAAAGCAGCAGAAACCTCGGCAGAGGTAAATGCCCCTATCTGATGGCTTTGAAGAGAGCAGTGGATCTCCCAGCACGGAGGTTGAGATCTGAGAACAGACAGACTGCCTGCTCAAGTGGGTCCCTGACCCCTGAGTAGCCTAACTGGGAGACATTCCCCACTAGGTGCAGACCGACACCTCACACCTCACACGGTGAGGTACACCCCTGAGACGAAGCTTCCAGAGCAGGAATCAGACAGCAGCACTTGCTGTTCAACAGTATTCTATCTTCTGCAGCCTCCGCTGCTGATACCCAGACAAACAGGTTCTGGAGTGGACCTGAAGCAAACTCCAACAGACCTACAGCTGAGGGTCCTGACTGTTAGAAGGAAAACTAACAAACAGAAAGGACACCCACACCAAAACCCCATCAGTACGTCACCATCATCAAAGACCAAAGACAGATAAAACCACAAAGATGGGAAAAAAGCAGTGCAGAAAAGCTGGAAATTCAAAAAATCAGAGCACATCTCCCCCTCCAAAGGAACGCAGCTCATCGCCAGCAATGGAACAAAGCTGGATGAAGAATGACTTTGACAAGTTGAAAGAAGAAGGCTTCAGTCAATCAAACTACTCAGAGCTAAAGGAGGAACTACGTAACCAGCACAAAGAAACCTAAAAACCGTTAAAAAAGAATGGATGAATGGATAACTAGAATAATCAATGCAGAGAAGACCTTAAAAGAACTGATAGAGATGAAAATCATAACACGAGAACTACGTGACGAATGCACAAGCTTCAGTAACCGACTCGATCAACTGGAAGAAAGAGTATCAGCGATTGAAGATCAAATGAATGAAATGAAGCGAGAAGTGTGGAGAAAAAAGAGTAAAAAGAAATGAACAAAGCCTCCAAGAAGTATGGGATTATGTGAAAAGACCAAATCTACATCTGATTGGTGTGCCTGAAAGTGACCGGGAAAATGGAACCAAGTTGGAAAACACTCTTCAGGATATCATCCAGGAGAACTTCCCCAACTTAGTAAGGCAGGCCAACATTCAAATTCAGGAAATACAGAGAATGCCACAAAGATACTCCTCAAGAAGAGCAACTCCAAGACACATAATTGTCAGATTCACCAAAGTTGAAATGAAGGAAAAAATGTTAGGGGCAGCCAGAGAGAAAGGTTGGGTTACACACAAAGGGAAGCCCATCAGACTAACAGCAGATCTCTCAGCAGAAACTCTCCAAGCCAGAAGAGAGTGGGGGTCAATATTCAACATTCTTAAAGAAAAGAATTTTCAACCCATAATTTCATATCCAGCCAAACTAAGTTTCATAAATGAAAGAGAAATAAAATCCTTTACAGACAAGCAAATGCTTAGAGATTTTGTCACCACCAGGCCTGCCCTACAACAGATCCTGAAGAAAACACTCAACATGGAAAGGAACAACAGATACCAGCCATTTGCAAAAACATGTTGAAATGTAAACTCCATTGATGCTAGGAAGAAACTGCATCAACTAGGGAGCAAAATAACCAACTAATATCATATTGACAGGATCAAGTTCACACATAACAATATTAACCTTAAATGTAAATGGAGTAAATGGTCCAATTAAAAGACACAGATTGGCAAATTGGATAGAGTCAAGACCCATCAGTTTGCTGTATTCAGGAGACCCATCTTACATGCAGACACATGTAGGCTCAAAATAAAGGGATGGAAGAAGATCTACCAAGCAAATGGAAAACAAAAAATGCAGGGGTTGCAATCCTAGTCTCTGATAAAACAGACTAAACCATCAAAGATCAAAAGAGACAAAGAAGGCCATTACATAATGGTAAAGGGATCAATTCATCAGGAAGAGCTAACTATCCTAAATATATAAGCACCCAATACAGGAGCACCCAGATTCATAAAGCAAGTCCTTAGAGACTTACAAAGAGACTTAGACTCCCATACAATAATAATGGGAGACTTCAACACCCCACTGTCAACATTAGAAAGATCAACGAGACAGAAAGTTAACAAGGATATCCAGGAATTGAACTCAACTCTGCACCAAGCGGACCTAATAGACATCTACAGAACTCTCCACCCCAAATCAACAGAATATACATTCTTCTCAGCACCACATCACACTTATTCCGAAATTGACCACATAGTTGGAAGTAAAGCACTCCTCAGCAAATGTAAAAGAACAGAAATTATAACAAACCGTCTCTCAGACCACAGTGCAATCAAACTAGAACTCAGGACTAAGAAACTCAATCCAAACCGCTCAACTACATGGAAACTGAACAACCTGCTCCTGAATGACTACTGGGTACATAACGAAATGAAGGCAGAAATAAAGATGTTCTTTGAAACCAATGAGAACAAAGATACAACATACCAGAATCTCTGGGACACATTTAAAGCAGTGTGTAGAGGGAAATTTATAGCAGCAAATGCCCACAAGAGAAAGCAGGAAAGATCTAAAATTGACACCCTAACATCACAATTGAAAGAACTAGGGAAGCAAGAGCAAACACATTCAAAAGCTAGCAGAAGGCAAGAAATAACTAAGATCAGAGCAGAACTGAAGGAGATAGAGACACAAAAAACCCTCCAAAAAATCAATGAATCCAGGAGTTGGTTTTTTGAAAAGATCAACAAAATTGATAGACCGCTAGCAAGACTAATAAAGAAGAAAAGAGAGAAGAATCAAATAGATGCAATAAAAAATGATAAAGGGGATATCACCACCGACCCCACAGAAATACAGACTACCATCAGAGAATACTATAAACACCTCTATGCAAATAAACTAGAAAACCTAGAAGAAATGGATAATTTCCTGGACACTTACACTCTCCCAAGACTAAACCAGGAAGAAGTTGAATCCCTGAACAGACCAATAGCAGGCTCTGAAATTGAGGCAATAATTAATAGCCTACCAACCATAAAAAGTCCAGGACCAGACAGATTCATAGCCGAATTCTACCAGAGGTACAAGGAGGAGTTGGTACCATTCCTTCTGAAACTATTCCAATCAATAGAAAAAGAGGGAATCCTCCCTAACTCATTACACGAGGCCAACATCATCCTGATACCAAAGCCTGACAGAGATACAACAAAAAAAGAGAATTTTAGACCAATATCCCTGATGAACATCGATGCAAAAATCCTCAATAAAATACTGGCAAACTGAATCCAGCAGCACATCAAGAAGCTTATCCACCATGATCAAGTGGGCTTCATCCCTGGGATGCAAGGCTGGTTCAACATGCACAAATCAATAAAAGTAATCCAGCATATAAACAGAACCAAAGACAAAAACCGCATGATTATCTCAATAGATGCAGAAAAGGCCTTCGACAAAATTCAACAGCCCTTCATGCTAAAAACTCTCAATAAATTTGGTGTTGATGGAATGTATCTCAAAATAATAAGAGCTATTTATGACAAACCCACAGCCAATATCATACTGAATGGGCAAAAACTGGAAAAATTCCCTTTGAAAACTGGCACAAGACAGGGATGCCCTCTCTCACCACTCCTATTCAACATAGTGTTGGAAGTTCTGGCTAGGGCAATCAGGCAAGAGAAAGAAATCAAGGGTATTCAGTTAGGAAAAGAAGAAGTCAAATTGTCCCTGTTTGCAGATGACATGATTGTATATTTAGAAAATCCCATCATCTAAGAAATTCTAAGAAATAGAAGTGAACTACTTCAGGCCAACTATTGAAGCAGGCTTCATGAAACTGGTCATACCAGCTACTTCAGATCCCCTCTCTGAAGAGAAAGGAAGAGAGAAAAGAAGAAAACAGAAAAAAAAGCTCCTGTTCAACATCTCAGAAGCCCACACCAAGTGACACTACTGGCCCAGGCTACCTTCTTTTCTTTTCCCCCTGTCCTTTTGTTTGGCTGCTGTAATTTTTAAGTATTTGAGTTTGAACAAATTAGCTCTGAAGGGAAGGGAGTTTCCACAGTGTGAAGGGGAAACAAGAAAATGTTAAATCCAGTGTGTTTTCCAGCTTCCCATCTTTACACCAAAGTAAAGTACTGACACTTACAAAAAGTAATCATAATAAGCAAACTGGGAACCTCTGGAGCCCAAACAAAATGAGAAATCAAAAATAAAAATGCACTTTAAATAGTCCTAAACATCTCATTCCAAAACTATTTGAAAATTAGATTTCAGAAGCAAAGTTCCTTTTAAGTAAAGAAATACGATTTCATTGTCAAATGGGAGAATGTAATTCCCTTGTCAAAAATCCCTTTATTTTCACCAAGTGCCATGGATTCAGAGAAGAAAAGGGGGAAAGCTTCCCCTTGGCCTCTGCATATGATGGATGGCATAAAGGGCTATGTCCAAGGATTATTGGCAAAATCTCAGATGCCTTTAAAAACAAAAAAACAAAAAACATTCATGCTAAGGTTAGAGTCCCTATTTGGAAGATTTCCAGAAAATTGCATATCCAAAAAACATTCACATTATGAACAGCCTCAGTTTTTTTTCAAGCCCTATGAGGGAGGCAGCCCTGCCATCTAATTTGCTCCTAAGTGCCCAGTCATCATAACAGCAGAAACAGAGAGGCTGTGAGGCCACAGCCTCAGATAACGACTGGACCCTGTTCTGGTGAATAACCCCAAGCCCCGATCTGTCTTTCAGGTACTCAGAGACTCTCATGAAAGTACAAAATGCAAGAATCCTACTGTTCATTTATCACTGTCCATTGGATTCAAACATGGTTGACCGGGAAGTAGAGGAAGAGAAAGAATAAAAGAGAGAGAAGTCGAAGCTGATGTTTCTCATCATAGATGAGAGCTCTGGGCTCTGGACAGAATCCTGAGAGCTCAGCTGTTCACTTCCTCTGGCCACACGCAAGACCATATTTAAATCATTTCAAATTGATGAGGAGATTTTTTTAAGACCTCTAGAGGAGATAACATTCCCTCGGTAAATTATTCCCTGATTCAACAACCCTCAGGAAAATAGACCTTAATTCTACATGATTTATATGCCTGCCATTGCGGTTTCCAGTCCCTCTGTGCTTTCAACACACAGTCACTGCGTTCCTACTAAGTACAAGGCTCATCTTACGGGGACTCAAAGAAAAAAGAGGCAGGCTGCAGGCTCCAGATGATTATGGTTTAGTAGGGAACATTAATCCCGTGTACAAACAAGCACACTCTACAGTAGGAACTGCTAAGCGGAATAAGTTCATGGGCTTGGACAGTTCACAGGAGGAACCCTTTGTCCTCAGGGAGGCTGGAGAACAGCTGGCCTCCATCCCTTTGTTTGTCCTGGGTAATCTCTCTCTTCCTCACATTTTATTTGCTCTTTTCGTGGTTTCTTAAGGTTGTCAACATTTTGAGACATATGGAAGACACCGTGTGAGATGGGAACACATCCTATCTGATAGCAGAACATTCACAACCTCAGTGACTAAATGTCGCATTCACTGGGGATAAGTGTGGCTACTGAACACTGGCCAGCTGCCCCACCTGTTCCAGAACTTTCCTTTCTCACTCTTGCCAAATGTGTGTCCCATCTGCTATGTTAAAACTGAGATCAAAGATCAAAACAAGTATTAAACAGTGTATTTGGGGGCTCACTGCCTGAAAGTTAAATAACATCTCTCCTCTCCTTCTATCTTCTGTCATTCCATGACCTCATGGGAGTGCAACAGAGTGGTCATTGGTCACACAGGACACCAGCGTTCTTACACTATTTGGTGTGCTTGACTTGCCTCCCTAGTCAGTGGGTAGTTGTTTATCGTTTTCTGCCTTCCTTGCTGCCAAACTATGTGGCCCTTAGTAAAAACCTGTTTTGTCAGAAGAAATCAGAAATATGACTGAAAAATTAAGCGACTTATCCAAGTTCACACAACTTACGATGGAGTGGGAATTTGACCTCAGCTTTTCCGCTTCTTGGCTTCCTTCCACTGTGTGATGTTTCCTGTGTGCTCATCGGCTCTCCCCAACTATCTTGTGAGCTTCTAACTGTTCTGACATACATTCCTGGAGACGAGTCTTCACATTATTTTATTTACCCTATCATGTCTTTTGCAGAAAACAAAATCAACAGATATGGGAAGTGTTGGGGAGAAAAGCATAGAAAGGTAAATGCAAGTGCCAGCTCAAGATACAAACCTAAAACTACTAGATTTCCTAAACACATGAATGTCACTTCCTATTTCTCCTGTAATAATCCAAGGAAAAACTAGAGTTTTGCTGTTTTACCAACAAACAGCACAGGTGATGGTGAATGTCAGCACACCAGCCACCTAGCGGAGGAGAAGCCCACTGGGTCTGCCTTCCACCCAGACCCGGACCAAGACCCTCTTGATCAGATGAGGCCTCCAGGCAAGGACGGACCACAGAAGTCAATAGAACACTTTCAAGACCTGTTCAAGCTTCAGACCCAGTGTCAACATTCATGAAGAGTAAGGAGGACCTGTCATCAGCCATAGTTTGTCATTTCTGAATCGAAGGCAGGGTTGGCCAACATAGAGGAAACTGGCTGCCCTGGCATGCATTTGGTGCCCAAGGCACACATAAAATTGAGGAGGTTTCTGTTTGTTTGTTTTGGGGTTTTTTTGGTTCTGTTTTGTTTTGTTTTTGATGGGGTCTCGCTCTGTCACCCAGGCTGGAATGCAGTGGCACTATCTCGGCTCACTGCAAGCTCCGGTTCCCTGCAAGCTCCGCCTCCCGGGTTCACGCCATTATCCTGCCTCAACCTCCTGAGTAACTGGGACTACAGGTGCCCGCCACCATGCCCAGCTAATTTTTTTGTATTTTTCATAGAGACGGGGTTTCACCATGTTAGCCAGGATGGTCTCGATCTCCTGGCCTCATGATCCACCCGCCTTGGCCTTCCAAAGTGCTGGGATTACAGGCATGAGACACCAGACCTGGCCCTTGTTTTGCTTCTTAAATACAAAAATTCAAGAAAATAAAACGATACCCCCAGAAATAAAAGTAACGACCAATGGAGGTGGTAAACAATTGTTGACAATGAATTTATGAAACTTGATACACTTGTTTGAAAAGATGAGATGGCTTCTTGAAAGTGAAAGTTTATTATGGCCAGGTACAGTGGCTCACACCCGTAATCCCAGCATCTTGGGAGGCTGAGGTGGGCGGATCACCTGAGGTTGAGAGTTGGAGACCAGGCTGGCCAACATGGTGAAACCCCCTCTCTAAAAATACAGAAATTAGCCAGGCGTGGTAGCACATGCCTGTAATCCCAGCTACTCGGGAGGCTGATACACGAGAATCGCTTGAACCCAGGAGGGGGAGGTTACGGTGAGTCAAGAACGCGCCACTGAACTCCAGCCTGGGCAACAGAGAGACTGTTTCAATTAAAAAAAAAAAAAGAAGAAGAAAAGAAAAAATGAAAGTGTGTTATGTAAGATAATACTAATCTGGAGCTAAAATTTCAAATTGTTTCAACAATATCTGGAAATTGATGAGGATGTGTGTTAAATTTCTCATTTAGCTCAGGGAAAATTCATACTTTTTAATTCTAAATGTTGACTAAAAGCTAGGTTTACATATATATTTAAAGTTGACTGTAACTGTAAAAGATAGAAATGGAATGTATAACTTCAAATCACCAAAGGGGAAAAAAGGAACAAAGTCTGATGCAACAATGTGGCAAAACTTTTTGAAATAATACATGACAAACAATTTTTGTAAAAGCTGATCTGATATTTTGACTTTCATTTATATTCATTTGTATTATATTTGACAACATATATAGCTTTCATCATTTTTGTGGGATTTTTTATGTAAGATAATACATAATATTAAAATATTTTCAAATGAAATGAGACAAGGCATTTAAAATAGTAAGACTATCAAAAGGTTTCTTCAAAGAGAGTATAGCTTCCTTGTGTTTAAATTCATGTAATTTGGAAGGAGAGATGAGAGGTGAGTTGACACAGAGGATTGACAACAGATGCTAGAGTTCTTCAAAGGAGGAAAAGGTGTCTTGGTTGGGAATATACCTACATGAAACACTGGGTGTAAACTGAGGTCTTAAAATTATGCCTTGATGGAAGGCAGGACTTACCTAGAGAACTAAATTCTCAGCATAAGAAATAACAAGATTTGGCCAGGTGCAGTAGCTCACACCTGTAATCCCAGTACTTTGGGAAGCTGAGGCAGGTGGATCATTTGAGGTCAGGAGTGGGAGACCAGCCTGGCCGACCTGGTGAAACTCTGTCTCTACTAAAAAATTAGCTGAGCATTCTGGCACGCACGTGTAATCCTAGCTACTCAGTAGGTTGCATGAGAATCGCTTGAACCCAGAAGGCGGAGGTTGCAGTGAGCCAAGATCGCACTCCTGCACTCCACCCTGAGTAACAGAGCGAGACCCCCTTGAAGGGAAGAGAAGGGATTGGGACCAGAGAGAAAATGACAAAAAAAGGGGTGGGGATTGAGGAATGGAGAATAAAAGAGTATACAAACCAGGCAGCTTGCTGAAAAAAGTAGACAGTGAGAAAGAAGCTCTTAAGGACCAAAAATTTGTGACAGCTACAATATTTTCTTCTTCTTCTTCTTCTTCTTCTTCTTCTTTCTTCTTCTTCTTCTTCTTCTTCTTCTTCTTCTTCTTCTTCTTCTTCTCCTCCTTCTCCTTCTCCTTCTCCTTCTCCTTCTCCTTCTCCTTCTCCTTCTCCTTCTCCTTCTTCTTCCTCCTCCTCTTCCTCCTCCTCCTCCTCCTCCTCCTCCTCTTCTTTTTTTTGAGACGGAGTCTCACTCTGCCGCTCAGGCTGGAGTTCAGTGGCACTATCTCGGCTCACTGCAAGCTCCACCTCCTGGGTTCAAGTGATTCTCATGCCTCAGCCTCCCGAGTAGTTGAGACTACAGGCGCCCCCCACCATGTTACTACCAGGCTACTTTTTGTATTTTTAGTAGAGATGGGGTTTCTCCACATTGACCAGGCTGGTCTCAAACTCCCGACCTCAGGTGATCTGCCTGCCTCGGCCTCCCAAGGTGCTGGGACTACAGGTGTGAGCCACTGCACCTGGCCCAGCCATTATTTACCTTATTTTAATGATGCTATAATTTAAACTTCTTTTAGTTAAACAATTCCATTGCCGCCAACTTCAGTGAATGTCTGCTATACACACAGCCTGCGAATGTGGCAGGAAGGACTTAGACGATGTTTTGTGCGGGGTGCACAGTGCATAAAAGGAACAGCACACAGATGTGAGTAAACCATGAACTGCACTAATCCACAGAAGCAGGACCCCAGGGCCAAAAGGAGCCAGGAGAAATGGAGGTGCCCTGTCCTCTCAATGACTTGAGACATTCAGAAAGACTGAGTCTCTCACTGCACATGGGACAAGGTATTTGAGCCAAATCTCAAAGGACCAGTTGGCCCTGAGTGACATTTTGGATACAGAATGTATATTCTCTCATCAAGACAACCGGAGGTCACACTTGGAAATCCAAAACTTGAACTTCAGAGGTATACTATAACAATAGCAAAATTGATGTTACCAAATAAAATATAATGACTCAAAACACATAGTAAATGAAAAAAGAAATTAAAAAGTGTATATGAGTTTATATAACAAAATACATTCATAAAGAATAGTAAAGAATTATATATTTCTAAATAACTATGAAGTACCAAGTCCTCAACTCAGAAAAGCAAAAGGATATTAATGCTAAAAGGTTCAAGTTATGCTCAGGAATAAAAAGTCTTTCTAATTAAGAAATAAAATATCTCCTTTTCAAAATGGGCCTAAAACCAGCACTGTAAATCTAAAATACAGATGAGAACAACTTAAATATTAGACGAAAAGAAAAGAAAATCATGTACAGGTTATACTTGATAAAATAGTGGCTCATTTTAAATTTCCTAGTAAAGGAAATGAATGAGTCAAAAGAATAGAAATTTCTGGTCAATGAGAGATCAAAGCTGAATGTGATCCAACCAGCAAAAGAAGAAAAGAAAACATTGAGAAGGATCATGAATAATAGATTCTGAAATCAGAACAGGTCTTTTAGAAAGCCTTGAGCCGGCCGGGCGCGGTGGCTCAAGCCTGTAATCCCAGCACTTTGGGAGGCCGAGACGGGTGGATCACGAGGTCAGAAGATCGAGACCATCCTGGCGAACACGGTGAAACCCCGTCTCTACTAAAAAATACAAAAAACTAGCCGGGCGAGATGGCGGGCGCCTGTAGTCCCAGCTACTCGGGAGGCTGAGGCAGGAGAATGGCGTGAACCCGGGAGGCGGAGCTTGCAGTGAGCTGAGATCCGGCCACTGCAGTCCAGCCTGGGTGACAGAGCGAGACTCCGTCTCAAAAAAAAAAAACCAAAAAAAAAAAAAAAAAAAAAAAAAAAAAAGAAAGCCTTGAGCCACAATGTGATAAGGAGAAAACAGAAAAGGAAGAAGGAAGAGGGAGTAATCCAGGGAATCCTTCCTGATGACTCAGGTAATGATCTGTAACCATCACAAGACTCCAAATCCTCATGAGCAGCAGGCTCTCTGGAATGGCTGAAGGGAGAAGATTTTCCCACATCCACAAACCAAAAACTCCGGAGAATCTCCTTTTCCATGGATGTGACAAATCCCTGATCATAGGCTCCACATGGTGCCTGTATAACTCCATCCAGCCTGTGGGCCCCAGAAGGCTGGAGAGGAAAGCCATTCCTTTCTTGAGTGGCAAACTATCACCTTCAGAGTGTGGTCATCCATGTTCTCCCTTGCTTCTAACACTGCTGACTGACTGTTTTATATGTGTCGAGTTTGTCTGTTGAGGAAATGTGTTCAAGTCCATGATTTTTCTATACCACTGCATCAAATTCAGTATGAAACGTACCATGCATAGTCAATAAATACTAAGAGACAGCTTTAAATGTTTGGAATATTTTTCCTAATTATTTCCTCCTACTTGGGATCAGAAAACTAAACAAAGTCATATGTTTTCTCTCGGTCATGTTTAGAGATGCCCACTCATCATCCCTCCACCTTTCTGGGCCTTGAGTCCTCACCTATATAATAAGGAAACTTGACTAGGGACCTCTAGTATTATCCTCCAGTTCCAGCCTTCTGGGACTGCCTCAGCCTAAGCTTGCGATGGCATCTTTCCCAAGACATGTTCCTCCGACTCCCTCTTTCCATTCAGAAGCAAGAAAGGAGTGGGAGAGAGGCCTGGGTAGGTAAGACAGCAGAGAATTTGTACCTTGGAGAATCAGGAGTCAATAGAGTTCTGATCTTGGCTTCCCCTCCTTCTTTCTTTCTTCCTGCTTTGCTCACCTCTCTGATTTGGCATTTACACATTTGATCCTCTCTGGGTCCAGTTCCTTTTTATTTTTTGGTTCGTAGCTCCAATAGAGGCCCGCAATAAACCAAGGAAAGGCTTATTGAAAGAGAAACAGATTCCCTTAGATGTACCATGAGGGATGGCTACATTTGGGGCATTCCAACCCAACTAAATGACCCACTTGGAAAAGAAACACTTCCACACTTGACCCAGACACCTTCCCAAAATGTCTTTTTTTTTTCTTTTTAAGGCAGACTTTTGCCCTTATTGCCCAGACTGGAGCACAATGGCACGATCTCAGCTCACTGCAACCTCTGCCTCCCAGGTTCAGACTAGTCTCCTGCCTCAGCCTCCCAAGTATCTGGCATTGCAGTCATGTGCCACCATGCCTGGCTAATTTTGTAGTTTTAGTAGAGATGGGGTTTCACCATGTTGGTCAGGCTGGTCTTGAACTCCTGATCTCAGGTGATCCACCTGCCTTGCCCTCCCAAAGTGCTGAGATGACAGGCGTGAGCCACCGTGCCCAGTCCCAAAATGTCTTAAAGAGACAGTTCTGCCAGCTCACTATTTACTGGTCAGTGTCCATGTGCATTTCCAACGGTCTGTCATTAAAGACACTGGATCAAAAATCCCTGTCCCCTACCACTGCCAGCTCAAGCCAGCCTACAATTACAATTTCCAGTAGCTGGCTGTGACTCAACTTCTGGTTAGAAGAAAGGCAAGATGTCACTTAAATGCAATTCTTGTGTTATCTGTGGAATCCGGTTTTTCACGCATACTCCTATCTTCCATCATCAAAGCATCCCTTAAAGGCCCATTTGGTTCCAAATGGGTTCCAAGACCAACACTAAGATTTACCTAGAAAATTTTCAGGTTAGCTTTGAGACTCACACATTCAGAAGACCTGAGGCTTGAAAATGACAGGACTGTAGGTGATACTAGAAGTGAGACAGGTTTCAAGCCATTCAGGTCAATATCGTACAATACTGTGGTGGTGACACCCTATTTAGTTGCAGTGAAGCCATCCCAAGAGGCCATTAATTGATCCCAATGGACACCGAATAGCCTCTTAAAATAGAAGACTGTACTTAAGTGGAGATAGGAACATGCTAATTACATAACTCTTTTATTCAAGGTAGTCTTTGGATTTGGCCTCTAATTCTGATTCCTTCCCTGCCATCTCCACTAGAAAGTTGTAAGAAGTGAATCTCCATTCCACATTATAAAGTGATTTTAGGTTGATACATGGGGACATTTTATCATTTATTTCAGGCATTGACATACATTTGGTGTTTTTGCTTTGTGAAGATGTAACAAAATAATTTCTAAAGACAAGAATGTCAGCACAATAGATAGGTTTGTTTCTAGGATATATCAGATGCTCTCTAAATGTGATTATTTCCTTTCAAAGTGAAGCACAATAATTGCCTCTAAGGAATGATAAATCCAAATGTCATTTGTTCTTATGTCAGTCTGCTGCAATACCGCCCAGTCTAGTAACACTTGATCTCCAACGGGAGAGAATCTTAAGGTTTGCTGTGACAGCTAAACAAAAAATCAAAACTACTGTGAGAACTCTAAAGAGCCTTCTTCAACAAAACTAATCAAACCACATTGTGTGCTTAATTATTTCTATTGTACCTTCAGACTATAGGACTATAGAGAACTATAGGAGCATTTTGTTTTGTTTTCCCCAATTTGCATTAGGATTTTGATGTATGGTCTTCTGTTGCTTTTAATAAAATCATGCTACTCCATTTAAGAAATATTTGCCATGAAATAAGTGTTTCAGCATGTTTTTGTTTTTTCAAATCTGAAAGATCTACTCCATGATTCCCATTGTTCATACTCTTGGAATAAACTACTACAATCAGACCACATAGGGAGAAAAGTTAGCTCCCGATTACAAAAGGCATCAGTCCAAGAGGTAAAGTATTAATCAAACCTACTTTCGAGCAATCCCATTCTCTCTGTTAGAATGTATGCTCCCATCAGGCCACGTTAAAACAGCATTTTCATCAGTCACTGGCTATTTTGTTTCTGCTGAAATCTGGGGTCCCCTACAGTTAAAGTGAGTGGCTAACCTTACTCCATTCTCCAGCGTCTCCCTGATAGCTTTATCTGGCTATTATAATTTGTCATTGTCAAACCATTTAGGCTTTTGGCTTTGGTCTTATTTTTCCTGCAGGTGTCAAAAATGCAAAACCACAATTTATAAAACACAAGATGACAGAATCCCATTTGCACTGGCTTCAAAATGCCAGAAGGTAACTTTATTTAAAATATCACAACCTCCTCTCCAAACTAGTTGCATGAGTTCCAGGGTGGTCTGAAGAGTTGATTCAAAAAATAAATGCCACTGCAGCAATTTACAATTCCTAAGGCCAAACATCCAGATGTGTCAATAATCTGTGTAAATTAGAAACAGATGTAAGCCCTTGTTGAAAAATAAATATAATAGAATTATTTCCTTTGCCTCCTCATGCTTTCACACACTTGAATTTATTTCTTTCACATTTTTTAGTTGGTTCAGTATTAAAAACAAAAATTATTTCTCTTTTCCACATAGGGTGTAGCTATGTATAAAGTCCTCCAGAAAAAGAAAAGAACAGTTAATTTTGTGCCTTATTTCATGCCCAGTGAAGCTAATCCAAGCACAGAGGCTTTCTGCAGTTAGTCGGTGATTACAATCCGACCAAATCTGGGTTATATTCTAGATCACTGTCGCCATGTAAAGTAATTCCATCATCAAACCCACTCTTTGTTCCCATAAGGTTGCCCCAGTTATAAGATAAAATAAACATTTCAAATATGGTAGAACTACATTTCTGACAACTTCTACTTACTTTCGTTTGATGTAACAATAGAGTTGTTGTTTAGAGTTAACAGTTTTTTTTTTTCTTTTTTTAACGTCCTTTTTTAGAAGTGACCTTGTTTCTTAAATCCCATTTGTGTGTGATAGGTGGAGATGAGGGACATGTGCGTGTCACTGGAAGTTTTTGAGAAGAGATCAATGGTTGTCAGTAGACAAAGAGCTGCAAGATAGATATCAGAGGTTTACGTTTCCTTAAAGCATAAATACAACCACCAACTGCACAAAGTCATTTATTACCCATAGACATCAATTAGAAAAGTTCTAATGACTACAAGTTCTCAAATGCTGGGGCCCCTGGAGCCTTTTGTCCCTATCATAGTGGGATACAGGGAGGCAGACTCAGCTATTTAAGTGACCTCTGAAAAATTGCTGTAAAGAAAATAAGGCAGCTCCACATTCATCTCCTGACTCTCAAACACCAATCAAAATAGTAATAATGATAGTAACCTTCTTGCCAGAAGTATAGCCCTATAGAATTATGAGATCAGTCAGTATCAACATTTAATTCTTCAGTAATCTGAATTTTCTCTAATTGTTGCCTTGATAACCCAGCCATCCCTCAAAGCAGTGACATGTTGTAGTATTCATTATGTAGTGTCCAGAGCTAAATTATCTTAACAAAAAGGCAACATTTACATTTTGGCTTCTGAAAAATTTTGATCCTTGCAAAAATAATAAAATAAGCAAGTTTTGCCTTCAATACTGTTAATCTACTGCTTTCCTTCCTACTGCATTTATGATAAAGAGTTCTAAATCTTATCCGATTAGCATTACCCCTATTTCCTTACTAGCAGAACCACTGGGAGAGGGAGGCGCGTGCCCGGTCCAGAAAACTACCTTGCTTAGCCCTTCACAGACAGGCATGTGATGTGGTGGCATGTTAGGGGACGCTCTGTAAAGGAGACTGCCTTAATCAGCAGGTCTCCTTCGCTCATGCCCTTCTTCCTCTTTTTTCCTACTTGAGTCATGGTTGTGATTGCTGGAGCTGCAACAACCGTTTTGTAAGCCTGAGGATGAGAGCAGAGAGCCTGATTCCTGATGACATCAGGGAGCTGCCATGTAACTGACCAGCTTGCCTACATCTGGTCTTAAATGAGATCAGTGTAAACCCTCATCTTGTGGAAGACACTATCTCACAGTCCCTATTAGCAGCTGCAGAATATAGCTTCGGATACATTCTCTGAGAAGTTTTTGCCCCAAGCCCTGCCTGAGCTCCCTGCTCCAGAACACTCACCTCTCAGTCCATCACCTACTTCTACCTCTCAGAAAATTATTATGTTTTCCCTCTGTGCCTCAGGCCTTCTCTCTGACAAACTCCACTCTAGTGAAAGAAAAATGTTTTCATCCTCTCAAAGATGGCTTTGGTACTTTAACTACTTTTATTTATATTGTAATGTATTTAGAGCCACCACCTTTTCAAAAAATTTACATAAGGCAGTTTATCATCTAGCTAATCTGATTATTTAATATGCATTATTGGGGTAATAGAAGAGGTCGTGGTAGAAAATAAATGAGAAAGTAAAATATAGAGAAAGTTGTATTATACCCATGATAAAGAAATAGAAATGGAATTCTTTCCTACCCAAATACCCTTATGTAAACAAACAGGCAATCCTTTTAAGCTTTTAAAAAAACAGTTGGTGAAGATGATTTAACTAGAGTGAGATTAAATAACCACAGCAAATTAAAATATGGGTTATCATCGATTTTTTTTCAGGGGCCCAAATGCAGCAAATTAAATGAAGTTTAGAAACATTCTTCTCAAAAACATGGGCTTCTTCTTTCGAAAACTCATTCCTTGCTGAAGTGGCTACTTCATTTGTTCTGTTTATTGTCATTACACTATCAGCAAGTTGGACCAAAGGCACTTACAAACATGTGTGATTGTTTGGGTTAAACTGCAGCTGCTCGTGAGGCTGTTCGTACTGACCCCATCTGGAAGACTGGCTACCAAAGCAGCCCTCTCTCCCTGACTATTCTCCTTTCAAAGACTATTCTCCTTTCAAAGACAATGTACACTTATCTTTTGCACCTGAGCTTGCTGAGAAGGACATGGAGACGCTGCTTTTCTGCAACCTACCTCCTTGGAGCTGTTCCCACCTTATCCTTCTTGCCTGATTAAAGCTTAAAGCAAACTGAGAACTGGGCTCCAAATGTTGCTTTCCTATTTCCCTTGCAACTCTGTAAACTGGGTTTCTGTCTTTAAAACCCGTAAGTTCCTCCCTTCTTCTGCCTCCACTAGGAACTGATAATCAGTAGGAAAAGGAGGAGAGACAGGAGTGAGGGACAAGATGGGGGAAACAAACTGTGCCTGAAAAACAAAGTTGTTACTCTTGAGTCAGAAGGATTGCATCCAAAAGCAGTGACTCACTGTGCTGAGGGACATTGTCTTGCCTAATAAGTAAAGGCATGTGGCCAAATACACACCTGCCCACAGGTTAGGAATTTAATTCTTCCCAGGACTGCAGATACCATGAGCTTTACATGCAAACACAGAGCTTTGCTTCTGCACATTTGCATGGCAATGATTTCTAGATTTCCATTCCACTCCACCTCTCGGCTGTCATTTCACAAAACATGTGAGGAAATGGCCATGTGCTTAGGGAACTCAGAAGCTGATGGTTTAAGAAAATCAACTGCGCCACAGCCTCCTCTCTGGAAACTTATACTTTTTATTGGGAAATTCTGATCAACTTCGTTGATGTTGTATCTTTAGTTTCTCTTATAAAAAATAAAATGCCTGAAATATGTGTACTCTGATATTTTGAGGTGTTTTAATATATCAAAAGGGGCATTTGGTTATAGTTATCAAAGTTATTTCAGTTTTAATTTAAAGGACCTTATCACAACTTTATTAGTTATGTGCTATAAACACTATCTTCACCTCTGCCATTTAATGGAGAATGTTTGATTGACAACTCTCAGATCTCTATCTCCATCCCAGATCACTTTCCTGAGACTCATATGTTCCAACATGAGATGTGGTACAGTGATTAAATGAAAAATTTCGAGAGACAGACTGCTTAGGAAGCCCAGCTCCTTCATTTACTATGTGCCTTTGAATAAATTACTTAATCTCTCTGCCTCAGTTTCTACATCTATAAAAGAGGAATAATACTATATTGTATTAATTCTAAGAGGGACATTGTAACATCTTTGAATCAAGATGTGTCTTACAATGGATGGTACCTCAGATTTGATGAAATAAACTAACAATAGCTGTTAGGGTGGTGTGGGGACTAAATTGATTAAAATATATACTTTATGACAATATTTGGTGTATACTGAGCTTTCAATAAATGTTAGCCAGTATTATTGCATTAATGGGCATATCATTTTCAATTTTCAGGCATCTCAAACTCATCTTTCCTTCAAAGATGATTCCCCTATAGTCCTTATTTTGTCTAATGCTAGTCACACAAGTCAGAAACATTAAAACCATCCTTGGTCATTCCTCTCTTTAAGCCTGCACATTCAATCACTTAACAAGCTCTCTTAATTTTATAGTCTAAACATCTCCCGTCTTTCCTTTTCTTGCCATGCCCACTGCCACTGTGGTCATCATCTCTGACCTGGAAAACGGCAGCCTGACGTCCAAACTCCACTTGGCCTTTAGAGTCATCTTCCTGACGTGGGAATCACATTCTAACTCTTCTTGTCTCCAGCTTTTCAGTGACCCCAGCGCCACCAGGATGAAGTTCACTCCTTACTGGGGCACCAAAGTCTTGGGTTGCGAGGCTTCCAGACCTTGATGGATAAGCCTTCCTCGCCTGATGCTCCATCCTCACATGTCCACTCCCTGAACACTCATGAAGGCTGATGTCTCCGGGCTCTTCCCTCTGCCTAGAGTGGTCATTAACCTTTGATCCACTTGTGTATATCCTTCAAGACTCAGAAGGCCATGATTCTCTTTCTCCTTTCCCCTTCCTCTACTAGATAATTTTTTTTTTTTTTTTTTTTTTTTTTTTTTTGTGAGACTGAGTCTCGCTCTGTCACTCCAGCTGGAATTCAGTGGCGTGATCTTGGCTCACTGCAACCTCTACCTCCCAGGTTCAAGTGATTCTCCTGCCTCAGCCTCCCGAGTAGCTGGAACCACAGGCATGCACCACCATGCCTGGCTAATTTGTTGTATTTTTAGTAGAGACAGGGTTTCACCATGTTGGCCAGGGTGGTCTCAAACTCCTGACCTCAGGTGATCTGCCCGCTTCAGCCTCCCAAAGTGCTGGGATTACAGGCGTGAGCCACCATGCCTGGCTCCTCTCCTAGATACTTCTATAGGCCCTTCTAGGTGCTCCCATGTCACCTTGTTTTTATTTCCACTCCATTTTTCTAATTCCCAATCAATGTATATCCCTTACTTGACAGCAGATCCTTTAAGATCATATTTCTTTATCTTTAGCTGTTTCCTGTCACATAGCAACCAACACATGATTGTTAAATGAATGAAGGAATAAAAGTAACAATGTACATGGTATTGTATGACAATATATTGAGAAAAATATATTGAGAACAATCAAGAGAGAATAAGAAAAAAATACAATTAAACCTTTTTCGTTAGCTGCAGCAATCAGTTCTTTTTCTTGAAATATGCCTTCTTCTCATTGTCCTTTCCTAGAATGTGCCATCACTCTGGTAAACAATCCATGCTATAATGCCATCAGGCCAGGATACTGATGCTCTGTTTTTCAAATATTGACACCAACACGCTATATGGGTACCTGGTACATGGTTATTGTTCTCAGTCGTACTGCAGGACAACATCCTTTAGTGCAAGGCCCTGTTTTTATTGAAAAGTTGACAAACTATCAAAATGCTGTTAGGAATAAAAATTGCACATGTGGTAATGATAGAACAATGGAAAATGTGGACAAACACTAAACCTCAAGCACATTCTCTGATGTAGATTGCTTCTTAAATGACTGTCACTTACTGGGAAAGGCAATTGCATAAACACTCTTACAGACTTCAACACCATGCCACCCCACCCCAACCCTGTAGATGCTCACAAGTTAAATCTGTAATAATGCAACACAAACAGTGTGATGGGAAAGTTCATTTATTAGTTACATGTAGAGATTATTTTGTGGTATGGAAGAAACACAAAGGGCACTAAGTATTTGACTCCTCATTACCCAGATGTCACAATGGTACATTTCAGTTAACAGGTTGGCCCAAGGTTGTACCAACAACGTGTTGGACCAAAGTCTCCTCACCAAGAACTTGCTTAGCGCTTATTGGCCAAAGGCGGTTAGTGACATAACAGAAAGTGTCAACAGTTTCAAATTATTGACACTTCCCTTGCATAGACCCAGAGCCCATATGCAGTAGTAGAAAATCATGACAAGAAATCATATTCTGCATTTAAAAATCAACAGCTATATAATATACTCTTTTTTATTTAAAGGGGAAAAAAGATTAGAGACTTAATGCACCTCGTAGATGCGGTCTTATCAGACCGTCGCTTTATGTGGACATTCTTTTGATTGAGCACAGGACAATGACAGATAGGGGGTGGAAGTGGTTGCAAGATGGTTCTTAGGAAAAGAAAGGTAGATATTTCAGTCCCTGTAGTTCCTATCTAAAGTGCAACAATATTTGGCTGTAGTTGCCCTGATTACTTTTCAAACTGTGTATCTTAGCCCCCAGTCCCACACCAGGGGAGATAATTAAAGGAGAGCCTCCTTACGGTATCATCCTCTAGGTCCCTGCCTCAGAACTGCATTCTCAGCAAAGCAATGTTGTAACCAAGTCCCTATGGCAATTCCAGCACTCAGCATCCCCACCCCCTGGAAAGAATCCAAGACACAACCACCTCCTATAAGATCCCATTCTGGATCTAATTAAACTAAAGAGCTTCTGCACAGCAAAAGAAACTACCATCAGAGTGAACAGGCAACCTACAGAATGGGAGAAAATTTTTGCAATCTACTCATCTGACAAAGGGCTAATATCCAGAACCTACAAAGACCTCAAACAAATTTACAAGAAAAAAAACAAACAACCCCATCAAAAAGTGGGCAAAGGATATGAACAGACATTTCTCAAAAGAAGACATTCATACAGCCAACAGACACATGAAAAAATGCTCATCATCACCAGCCATCAGAGAAATGCAAATCAAAACCACAATGAGATACCATCTCACACCAGTTAGAATGGCGATCATTAAAAAGTCAGGAAACAACAGGTGCTGGAGAGGATGTGGAGAAATAGGAACACTTTTACACTGTTGGTGAGATTGTAAACTAGTGCAACCATTATGGAAAACAGTATGGCGATTCCTCAAGGATCTAGAACTAGATGTACCATATGACCCAGCCATCCCATTACTGGGTATATACCCAAAGGATTATAAGTCATGCTGCTATAAAGACACATGCACACGTATGTTTATTGTGGCACTATTCACAATAGCAAAGACTTGGAATCAACCCAAATGTCCATCAGTGACAGACTGGATTAAGAAAATGTGGCACATATACACCATGGAATACTATGCAGCCATCAAAAAGGATGAGTTTGTGTCCTTTGTAGGGACATGGATACAGCTGGAAACCATCATTCTTAGCAAACTATCACAAGAACAGAAAACCAAACACCACATGTTCTCACTCACAGGTGGGAACTGAGCAATGAGATCACTTGGACTCGGGAAGGGGAACATCACACACTGGGGCCTATCATGGGGTGGGGGGAGGGATTGCATTGGGAGTTATACCTGATGTAAATGACGAGTTGATGGGTGCAGCACACACCAACATGGCACAAGTATACATATGTAACAAACCTGCACGTTATGCACATGTACCCTAGAACTTAAAGTATAATAATAATAATAAATAAATAAATAAGTAAAAAAAAAAAAAAAGATCCCATTCTGCTGTAAGTACCGTACTTTACGGCACTTTAAATTGTACTAATCACATTAAAGATGTAAGATTCCATTTGTAGTCAATGTAATTTTCATCAAGTTGGAGGAAAAGAAGTTTTGCCTGAAAAGAAAGATGTTGAACGGGTTCTTACAACCTCTATGTTACTTGCTAGAGCATTACAATGTTTCCTTGTGGGTTTTTTTGTTTGTTTTTTTGTTTTTTGAGACGGAATCTCGCTCTGTCACCAGACTAGAGTGCTGTGGCGTGATCTCGGCTGACTGCAACCTCTGATTCCCTAGTTCAAGCGATTCTCCTGCCCCAGCCCCTATTCTTTTACATATAGTAGAATGACTCTTCCCCACCTAATGAAATTAAACATAGCCATTTGACTTGTGCTGGCCTATGAAGTGTGAAGTGAAAGTGACAGGTGTCATTTCTGAGCCGAGGCATCCAGAGTCCAGGTGAGTTTCTCTGTGCTGGTTCCCTTGCCACAGTGATGGTAAATCCAGATGCTGAGACACAGGTGCCCCAAGATCACAGGGCCTGGACGGTGGAGCCACCACATGGTGGGTCATCTAAATCTAAAATGGACTTGGACTGACATTTTGGGCCGATTAAAAAAAAAATGCAAAACAAACAAACAAAAAGGGACGTGGTGTGACAAAGAAATTTTGTATTGTTACCATAGCATAAACTAATCTGTGAGGATAGTCCGGGAACTTTGGACCTTGGAAAATGGAATTTGCTTTCGTAGCCTCTATATTCGTCATCAATAAAATTCTAAAGGTTTCAAGGTTACGTAACTCCCGGAGAGAACTTTATATCCTGTTTCACCGAATAAAAATCAGAACGTAGTATTTCCATTAAAATTGGGTTACTAGAATATAGCAAAATCCCTTGCCATAGTTCATAATTTTCACTGTAATTAAAGTTCTATATGTTGTGACAAGAAAATTGAGCTGCTGCCTAGTGTGACTGCAATTATGAAGGAAGTTTAAAGTGATAATTAATTGAAATCACAGTGCCGACTTAAAATTACCAGTTTGGCCTCTGAATCATAAAAACCAAAATTGTAAGCATTCTATGAAAAAAATGCATTGGGCTAATTACTTAACAAATTATTTAATATCCATCATAATATCCCAAGAATATGGGGAAAACATTTTTGGTATACAAATACAAAAAGTGGTTATCTTAATAGCTGTGCACTTCCGGCCGGATTACAGCTCACGCCTGTAATCCCAGCACTTTAGGAGGCCGAGGCGGGCGGATCATGAGGTCAGGAGATCAAGACCATCATGGCTAACATGGTGAAACCCCGTCTCTACTAAAAAAATACAAAAAATTAGCCGGGTGTGGTGGTGGGCACCTGTAGTCCCAGCTACCTGGGAGGTTGAGGCAGGAGAATGGCGTAAACCCGGGAGGCGGAGTTTGCAGTGAGCTGAGATCATTGCACCACTGCACTTCAGCCTGGGCGACAGAGCAAGATTCTCTCTCAAAAAATATAAATAAATAAATAAACAAATAAAAACATAGTTGTGTGCTTCCACGGCCCTAAGCAAATTAAGTCATCTGAAAAAAATATTGTAATCAATGTGGAAATTTTTTAGGCCTATGAAAATAAGTGATAAGGAGGTGATCCCCAATCCTTTGTGTAATCTAAAGGTTACATGAATAGAATCTTAAGGCGATTCATACGCAAAGTATTTATTGAGCACTTTCTGTGGTGTTCAGTTGTGCTTAACTCTGAAGACAGAATAATAAGAGATGTGGTCTCTGCCCTCCTCAGCCTTACAGTCTAGCAACCTCTGCTTCAGAATGTATGCACTGGTATTTCCTTCCAAGTTTTAAGTTGTGAAAGTAGCATTCTCAAATCTTAATCGTAATACAGTAGAGCTTCATCTGTCTAGAAATCTCAGTTATCTGGAACACATCTGAGAATCAGGAAGGCAGTAATAGGAATCTTTGAGAATTCAATCTTATTCCACACACACATGGCAAAAAGGTATGAGTATTTATTTTGTGTTATCATCCTGCTAAATACTTTACACTGAATATACTATCATCACAAAACCCTATGACAGAATATGAGGAGTGTCCCCATTTTACCGGTGAGGAAATTGAAGCTGAAAAAGGTATAACATCTGATGGATTCAGGATTTGAATCCAAATCTGTCTAACTCCAGAGCTCAATAACTTAACCACTACCCCACATAGCATTTTGCAAAGACTATAAACTAAAACTCTTGGTTTCTACTTCCAGAAGAATCCCTGGGGCCTTGTTCCAGTTACTGTCTAACCACTCTGGATTCTGCAGTTCAGGAATTTGGAAAGGGTGCTGCAGGGATATTTGTCACCGTTCCATTATGTCTGTGGTCTCAGCTGGGAAAACTCAACAGCTGGAGGAGGGGTGTTCAGGACATGAAGGCTGGAATTATCTGGAGGTGTCTTCATGCGTGTGCCTGGAGGCTGATGCCTGTCAGCCTGGTCCTCAGCTGGAGCTATTAATTGTACCATCTGCATGTGGCCTGGGCTTCCTTATAGCACGGAAGTCTTAGTAGAGTCAGATCTCTTGCCTGATGGCTCAGAACTCCAAAAATAAGAGTGATAGAGGAGAACCTACATTGCCTCTTAACACCTAGAATTGGAAGACACATAGCATCCCTTCTGCCATAATTGTCACAAACCTACTTAGGCATAAGAGAATGTAGACTCCATCTCCCAGTGGGGGTCAAGGCCACAATTTAGAGGGTGATGTGGCCTGGAGGACTGCTGCAGCCATCTTTGGGAAGTGTCATGCCATAAGCCCTCCCCTAAAGTTTTGGTTTTGGTTTTTGTTCTTGTTTTTGTTTTTTTGAGACAGAATCTCTCTCTGTCACCCAGGATGGAGTGGTATGGCACAATCTTGGCTCACTGCAGCCTCTGCCTACCAGGTTCAAGCGATTCTCCTGCCTCAGCCTCCCTAGTAGCTGGGATTACAGACTTGTGCCACCACACCCAGCTAATTTTAATTTTTTTGTTTTTTGGTTTTTGTTTTTCAGTAGAGACAGGGTTTCACCATGATGGTAAGGCTGGTCTCAAACTCCTGACCTCAAGTGATCCATCCACCTCGGCCTCCCAAAGTGCTGGGATTAGAGGCATGAGCCACCATGCCTGGCCACCTCCCCTAAAGTTAAATTGCTCCTCTCTCCTATCCAATCCACCTTGGGAATATTCAAACACATTCCAAGTAAAGAGAATAGGATAATAAGCATTGTGTAAACATTGCCTATCTCCAGTAATGACCAACAATCTGTCAATTTAAACAATAAATGTCAAGAATGGCTAATAGGGCAGGAATTAAAAATAGGAATGTCGGTTTTACCATAAGACAGAAATAGAAAAATTATGGGCAGCAAATAAGAAAAACTCAATAACTATAGCCTGCAGGGCATTTAATCAGGGCCTACATCTCCACACAGCTCAATAACTCGATGGGCATCCTCTATTCTTGTATTGAAAAACACCAGTTTTCTAATAATGACTCTACCCATCCAGACAAGGTTAAATTCTATCTAGTGTATTCCATGAAAGAAGGCAGCAACGTGTACGCTGTACTTTATAAAGATTTGCATTTGAAGGGGATGCTTTAGGGAGTAAGCACATTAATCTCACATGGAACAACTCATCTCTCAGTGTTCAGTTCTGAATCATTACAGCTCAGGTAGAAAAGACACAGTTCTGTGATGCTTTTGTTCAGATGAGAAAAAAAGAAAATATTCTGCAGGTTGCATTTTCTAGAGCTAATGCCCAAATTCCACCCACGGTTATCAAGCTGGCACACACTGCACATTCAAGCAGCCATGTGCCAATGCATGCACACATTTGTAGACAAACACCTGCTATGGGTATTTAATTTTGATCCTTATCTCCTAAAACTATTTTTAAAGAGAAAAAGATTTCCTATGGCCTTGACTTCCAAAGTTAGCCAAAACTGATAGAATAATTGGAGACAGACCAATGTCCACAGACTATTCATCATAAGACCAGTAGTTATCCACATTGGATTTTCCCCCAGCAAATTTGCTTGCCTTATAAGAATTTGGTTTTGTTGTTGTTGTTGTTTGTTTGTTTGATTGTTGGAGACAGAGTCTTACTCTGTTGCCCAGGCTGGAAGGCAGTGGTGCTATCTCGGCTCACTGCAACCTCCACTTCCTGGGTTAAAGGGAGTCTCCTGCCTCAGTCTCCCAAGTAGCTGGGATTATAGGTGCATGCCACCACACCAGGCTAAATTTTGTATTTTTAGTAGAGACAGGGTTTCATCATGTTGGTCAGACTGGTCTTGAACTCCTGACCTCAGGTGATCCCACCACCTTGGCCTCCCAAAGTGCTGGGATTACAGGCGTGAGCCACTGTGCCTGACTAGAATCTGTTTAGATGTATATAAAATGTTAGTTTGCATTTCTTGAGCACACACTGGTCAACAGCTGAGAGGAGCCAACCAGAAGTAAAAAGTCTGAACAGATCATGTGAAGAACTGGAACCAGAGTTTATCAATAGAGGGCAATACCTCATTGTGGGATCATTAATGGTAGAAGAGGTATTTGATAGTATTTTTAAGTTTCTACTGATCTTTGTTAACTTCTGAATACCATCAGGTATATGGAGAGTATCTAAAAAGAAGTCTCTTCCTAGGGCTCCTGTGTACCCACAACTTCCATTTCAATTCTCACAGTGACTCCTAAAAAATGTTTCTCATTGAGCAATGGAAAATTTGAGTTATGTTGTAACATCACCAAACAGCTCTTGAATAAGTCACAGTGTAGAATTATTTATAACAGGGATACCTGATGGGATGTGAAAACCAGGTAAATATATGGGGAATCCAACAGCACAGGGAGACAGGGCAATACAAAAACAAACAAACAAAGCAAAACAAAACAAAAAAAGACAGTAATGATATTGGTCTCTCTGATTATTTAGGAAAGGTTCTGTGAACTTTAAAAATCTCACCCTCTCACCCTACACCTCCATACAAGTCTCTGAGCTTTATTTTTCTTTGTTTATTAAACATCTCTAATGTAAAAGCATAATTGTTTCTTTGTTTTAGTTGCTAGAGCCTGCGGGTTGTGAGTGGCTATAGACACCTGTGTTGCTACCTGCAAGAGGACCTGTAAGGCAGAAGTCAGGGAACGAAGAGAGGGCGCTCCATCTAGAATCTGTAGAAACCTGGAAGCCAGAAACACATCCAGACATGGTGGGAAAGGTGCAAATAAGAAACAAATAAGAAAAGAGAGGAAACCTGTTATTAAATCCATTTGTGAGAAATAGTTATAGTGTTTTCATGACTTAACAAGCATATCGCAAGACAAAAACCATATAAAGGAAAGAGTTTAGGATTTCTTTCAGCCATCAGACAAACGATTTATATTTTGGCAGTGTCTGAAATTTGAAATCTACATACTTGTTGTTGTTGTTGTTAAATTCACCACTGTGCCTTGGCTTCATGAACACAGTAGCATATTATACCTTATTAAAATATGAGGATCATGTCTTCTGAAATGAAAGAAAAATTTCCAATATTATTCCTAAAAGAACAGAAATAGAATGTGAAAAACAAGGCAAATTGTAAGAAACAAGTCAAAATACACCCCCAAATCACACTAAATACAAAAAATCTGAAATGTCCAGTTGAAAGACAAAGGTTGTCTGATTTTTTATTTGTTTCTTTTAAAGATATGCATTCTTAAGAAGAGACACATTTATAAAATATACATAAGAATGGTCAAAAGTAAAAACTATGTAGACAAATACTAACCAAAAGAAAAGAAAAGAGGGCTGGGCGCGGTGGCTCAAGCCTGTAATCTCAGCACTTTGGGAGGCCGAGACGGGCGGATCACGAGGTCAGGAGATAGAGACCGTCCTGGCTAACACGGTGAAACCCCGTCTCTACTAAAAAAAATACAAAAAACTAGCCGGGCGAGGTGGCGGGCGTCTGTAGTCCCAGCTACTCGGGAGGCTGAGGCAGGAGAATGGAGTAAACCCGGGAGGCGGAGCTTGCAGTGAGCTGAGATCCGGCCACTGCACTCCAGCCTGGGCGACAGAGTGAGACTCCGTCTCAAAAAAAAAAAAAAAGAAAAAAAGAAAAGAAAAAGACCTAGGAGCATAAAATTAGCTTGACAAAATAGACTTTAAAGCAGAAAGCATTATTGAAGATAAAGAGTCTCTACTACATAATAATTTTTAAACATTCAACTTACCAGTATGATATAATAATTCTATATTTGTGCACATCTAATATAACTTGGAAATTTATAAAGCAAAAATTAACAAACTGCAAAAATTGACATATTCGTCATCATATAGTAAGAGCTTTCAACATATCTGTCTCCTTGATTGAGAAATTAAGCAGACAAAAATTTAAAAAATAGGTTTTGGCTGGGTGTGGTGGCTTGTGCCTGTAATCCTAGCAGTTTAGGAGGCTGAGGAAGAGTTTAAGACCAGCCAGAGCAACATGGCGAACCCCGTAACTACAAAAAAACACAAAAATCAACCAGGCATGGTGGCATGTGCCTGTAGTCCCAGCTACTCAGGAGGCTGAGGTGAGAAGATCCCCCTGTGCCAGGGAGGTTGGGCCTGCGGTGAGCCATGATCATGCGACTCCAGACTGGGCAACAAAGAAAGGCTCTGTCAAAAGAAAAAGAAAGAAAAGAAAAGAACAGAAAAGAACAGAAAAGAACAGAAAAGAACAAAGAAAAGAAAAGAAAGAAGGAAGGAAGGAAGGAAGGAAGGAAATAGATTTCAATGACAAAATCAATGAGCTTAAATAAATTGTCGACAAACATAGAACCCTGAACCAAATCATTAGAGAATAAATATTTTTCTGAAATACACATGAGAATTTTACAAAAATGAACCAAAAAACGATGTCCTAACCCAGTTTTAACATATTTCAGGGAATCAGTACAGAGGGGCCATACTCTCAGATCACACTGTAATCAAGTTAGACATTAAACATAAAAATAAATAAGTTAAAAATCTAGGCCGGGTGTGGTGGCTCATGCCTGTAATCCCAGCACTTTGGGAGGCCAAGGCAGGCAGATGGCCTAAGCTCAGGAGTTCAAGACCACCCTGGGCAACACGGTGAAACCCCATCTCTACTAAAATACAAAAAATTAGCCAGGCGTGGTGGTGGGCGCCTGTAGTCCCAGCTACTTGGGAGGCTGAGGCACAAGAATCGCTTGAGCCCCAGAGGCAGAGTTTGCAGTGAGCCAAGATTTTGCCACTGCAGCCCGGCTTGGGCTACAGAGTGAGACTGTCTAAAAAAAAAAAAAAAGAAAAGAAAAGTCCGTACAATTGGAAATTCAGGAACATACTCCCAAATAACTTATGAGATGCAGAAAACCTATATGGAAATTTCTAAAACACTTAGAACTGAAGAAGAATAAAAACATTGTAATCAAAGCAAAAACTTAAGGAGATATACATATCCTTAAAATATTTTCAATATATAGGAAGAAAGGAAAAAATAAAAGAACTTTTCAAAGTTTTGTACCGATTTGATAGAACACCGACAGCTTTGTTCATGCCCCCAGCCTCCTTCCCCTGCCCTAGGCTTCCAGGAAGAACACTCCATCACCCAAGGAAACCCGGATCTAGCAACTGATGATGCACTACTATATCATTATGTGGCATCGAAACACTGCCTGGCCCCAAAGTCACACTCCAAAGGTTTCTTGGCTTGCACTCACTCTGGGAAAGAAGAGAGAAAAAAAAAGGAAAATTAGGAAGATTTGAAAAACACACACACACACACACAACAATATGAATGGATAGAGAACTGGGAAATGATTTTTCTTTGATCCTTAACTGAACCATCATCAATCTCTACCACAGTAAACCACGCATAACCACCCAGTTTCTAATTATGGAGCTGGTAAAAATGTGATGAATTGTATGCCACATCAGCCATAACTGGACTCCTCACATTGCCTCGATGACTGTGTCAGTTTAAGGTCCAGATTTGCTAAGCGGTGTGGCTTTAGAAAAATCTCTTAAATTATCTCAGTTTCCTCATTTAAATACCTCAGAAGTAAAATTACACTTCTCAAATATTTTATAGTGAGGATGAGATGATAAAAATAATATAGCACAGGGTCTTTTGGCTACTGCTGGTAGTTATTATTTCATATGTAGTATCTGCCTAAGAGAGGAATCTTATAAAGGAAGTTTTTAGAAAGCGCTTGACCTCAGCCTGAATTGAAGGTATTTGGCATATCAGAAGGAGACATCAAATAAAACCCTGGTCCGTCTTAAAAGGAAGAAAGAAGAATCATCAAGGCAAACATCAACTGTGCCCAGAGAGCACTGTCCAGGATTTATCCTGTCTGGTAGTAATAGCTACACCACTCTGTCGTGGACTGGATGAAGCAGGCCAGCAAACCACAGGCCTCCGCATCTGGCTGGTATTTTTCATAGGCAATCAGAAGGTGCCACCCTCTCGTCTACATTTGCCACAGTATGGGAAAATCTAACAATAACAATCACGACTTTCTATTGAGGCACCACGTCCAAGAAGACCCAGCTAAAATATGAATGCTATTTGTGAAATAAGTTCGAGGTAGATAGTTTTGTTGCTGCTAATCTGAAAGAATGGGAAATACCATCATTGAGTTTTAAGGTGAGAAGTGAAGAATACCATACAGTGTATGAGTTTGGGCGTCGGACCTGGGTTCAAATTTCTACTTCTCATTCTAGTTGTGTGACCGTGGGCAAGTTACTTAGGCATTTTGAGGCTATTATCTTATGTAAAAATTAGGAATAGGCTGGGCATGGTGGCTCACGCCTGTAATTCCAGCACTTTGGGAGGCAGAGGCGGGTGGATCACTTGAGGTCAGGAGTTTAAGACCAGCCTGACCAACATGGTGAAACCCCGTCTCTGCAAAAAAAATACAAAAATTAGCTGGGCATGGTGGCATGCACCTGTACTTCCAGCTACTCGGGAGGTTGAGATGGGAGAATTGCTTGAACCCGGGAAGTGGAGGTTGCAATGAGCCAAGATTGTACCACTGCACTCCAGCCCGTGTGACAGAATGAGAGCCTGTCTCAAAAAAAATAAAAATTATGAACAGTGTGGAACCCACTATGCATTAGATGAATGGTAGTAATTATTAACGAAAAGAAAAACAATTGATCTGGAGCAGAACAGACTTGAATGAGGAGCCTCTGCAGGAGACATGGCATCCACTGAAAGCATCATCAGGGCTCAGGATATCTACTGAGGAGCAGATGAGAAAGCAGAGAATATGAAGAAAGGAGTGGGACACAGAGGATTGATTTCTCCTCCCTGCCAGTACAGTCTCAGACCAGCGGGGAGAGAATGTTCTCCATTCAGAGTGAAGGCAGTTCAGGCCCAAGAGGATCTAGCCATGTAGCATTGCTGGTTAAGCCCCTGTTCGATGAGCCCAGGCCTGCCTTGAGTCTTGACTGCCAGTGAAAAGCAAATTACTTCCTATTACATCCCTCCTATTTCCCAGACAGCACCTACCTACTGAACACTGCACATAAATTCCAGATGAAAGCAGGGCATCGGTTTCCCAGCCATGTAACTTTCCCAAACACTGCACACACAGATTTATAGTCATGTTGGGCAGCCATGCAAAAGGTTGCATTATGTTCAGTAGTATTGCTTCTCATTTCAGGAGGATTTTGGTGGGGGACCTTTGAAGTGGGAGCTTGAATCATGCATCTGTAAATTCCTCATTTTCCACAGTTATTAAAACACCCGCCAGTGCCAGGGTATCCCATTGTTCATTCACTCCTTTGGCACGCCAGCATGGGGGTAGATGCCAACCACAGAACAGCCACAGAGACACAGACAAATAGTAGGTGAGGCGGGCCGGCGTCGTGGAGATGAGCGATTGCCTGCCAAAGGGACGCATGCTTGTGACTGGCCGAACTGTTGCTTCTTAGAAATCTTTTAACTCCTTGTATGTGTTGAAAACTCCTCAGAGCTATGCAAGAAAACAAAAACAAAAACAAAACCATGGAAAGGAGCCAAGTTTATCAAGGGATGGCTTTCCGAATCCCATAAAGTTTCCATTTTAAGTAATAATAAAAGCACTCTTACATCCTAAGATTAGCAAACATTTTCTTATTGGTTCTCATCTACTCTCTTGGACCTGGCCACAATCCATGGGTCAGGGAGACGGTTTCTGGTAGGGTCTCCTCAGATCGTGGTGGGAAGACATATATATAGCTTAGGAGATCAAGCCTGGCCACAGAAATATAAGTTAGAACCAGAACAACGTGTTTGCTTTCGTTGCGTCTTTTCTTTGCAGTATAAAGCACCTTATATAAAGTACTTTGTTCCCATGTACCCCAGATATCCACTAATAATTATCGTTGTAATGCTTTAATAGTCATTTTCCCACCCAGAGAATTCAAAACTTTTCACCTCAATGATGTCCTTTTTCTTCAAAATATCCTTATGAAATAGCAAGAGGAAAGTTATTACTATCTCATTCTAACACACAAATAAAATGAAGCCAAAACCTAGACATTTATAGAGGGCATAGCCAGAAACTAATAAAACTAATTTTTAGTTGTAGCTTGTGGAATCACTTTTATTAGGCCCATACCTGCTAACTCGCCCATTATCATCATCTTCTTTCAGTAACCTAACCAGGACAAACTGACCGCCCTGGCTTGAACCACGGAAGTGACTACGCGGAGGCAGCATTCCTTCCAGGAAGGGTCAGCAGACATGTTATCTGTCACCAAAATGTAGTTCTTAACAGAAAGATGGAATCGTCTTTTAAAAAGCCGATCAAGACATGCCTGAATTGTCTGATACAGAGTTACCCAACATCAGCATTATTGACATTCTGGATGATTCTTTAGGGTGGGGACCATCCGGTGCACTTCAGGATGTTTAGCAGAATCCTTGGCTTCTACTCACCAGATAGGAGCCAGCAGCACCCTTTCAGTAGGATGACAAAAAATGTCTCCAGACATTGCCAAACGTTCCCTGGAGAGGGAGGAGGAGGTGGGTAAAACCATCTCCTGTTGAGGACTACTGGCCTCATCAATCCAAACAAGTAACAATTAAACACTATCCTCAGCCTGGTACTGGGACAGCCAGAGGCTAGAGGCTAATAAATAACATAGTGCTTGCCTTCATGAGACTGGAAGTGAAGGTGGAGTTTACATTCACAGAAAGAATTGGGAGGTTAGGAGTGAAGAGTCAAAATTTGCCTAGGAATTTCCGAGATGGGAAAATCACAGTGGATGAGAGCAGACCTCATGGAGGAGACGGGCTTTGAATTAGACCTTGAAAAACAGGTAGACTTTGAAAACATTCAAATATGGGAAAAATTCTGAAGGGAAAACATGATGAACAAGGATCTGAATGGCAAAAGAAGAGCAGATGGTCTAAGCAGATGCTGGAGAGTGATCTCCTTCTGACGGATCAATGTCAACAGTTTGTTAGTTGCACTGTCAGAAGAGATAGAGGACAGGTTTTGGCCTGGCACGGTAGCTCACGCCTGTAATCTCAGGCACTTCAGGAGGCTAAGGCGAGCGGATTGCCTGAGCTCAGGAGTTCAAAACCAGCCTGGGCAATGTGGCAAAACCCTGTCTCTACTAAAAATACAAAATATTAGCCAGGCATGGTAGTGGGCACCTGTAATCTCAGCCACTCGGGAGGCTGAGGCATGAGAATCGCTTGAACCCAGGAGGCAGAGGTTGCAGTGAGCTGAAGTCGCACCATTGCACTCCAGCCTGGGCAATAGAACAAGACTCTGTCTCAAAAAAAGAAGAAGATATAGAGGATGGGTTTTCATATTACCTGACGCAATGAAGCTAGCAGTAATAGTAAGTATGGTGGGTGGCAAAAATCAATCTCAAAAAAAAATCTTAAGCACCTGGAGCAACGTATTGAATTTAATAAAATATTATTTCACTGAAACAAATGTTAAGGTCTGTGTTTGCATCCAAAAAGCCCACCTGAAGAAACGGAGTACAGAGGTAACAAGGCATAGCAAAAGCCAATGTGAAAAAAAAATTAGGGATTTCATCAATGGTCTATTTAATGGAAGTATATAAGTATAAAATATACAGTTTTATATATAGTCCCTGACACCCTAAAATATGTAAAAAATATGCAGTTTTATATATAGTCCCTGATACCCTAAAATATATGGAACTCTACATTCCATTAATAGAAATACAGTATCTAGACTGGCACAGTGGCTCACACGTGTAACCTCAGCACTTTGGGAGTCTGAAGCAGGAGGATCACTTGGGCTCAGGAGTTTGAGAGCAAGCAGGGCAACACAGCAAGACCCCATCTTTACAAAAAATTTGTTTAATTTGCCAGATGTGGTGGTGTGCACCTGTAGTCCTGTAGGTGGGAAGGCTAAGGCAGGAGGATGCTTGGACCAGGGAGTTTAAGGCTACAGTGAGCTATGATTGCACCACTGCACTTCTGCCTATATGACAGAGTGAGATTGTCAACTCTGTTGAAAGAAAGAAAGAAGGAAGGAAGGAAGGAAGGAAGGAAGGAAGGAAGGAAGGAAGGAAGGAAGGAAGGAAGGAAGGGAGGAAGGAAGAAAGGAAGGAAGGAAGGAAGGAAGGAGAGAGAGAAAGAAAGAAAGAGAGAGAAAGAAAGAAAAAAGAAAGAGGAAAGAAAGAGAAAGAAAGAGAGAAAGAAAGAGAGAGAGAAAGAAAGAAAGAAAGAAAAAGAAAGAAAGAAAGAAAGAAAGAAAGAAAGAAAGAAAGAAAGAAAGAAAGAAAGAAAGAAAGAAAGAAAGAAGGAAAGAAAGAAAGAAAGAAAGAAAGAGGGAAAGGGGGAAGGGAGAGAGAGAGAAGGAGGGAGGGAAGGAAGGAAGGAAGGAAGGAAGGAAGGAAGGAAGGAAGGAAGGAAGGAAGGAAGGAAGGAAGGAAGGAAGGAAGGAAGGAAGGAAAAAAGAAAAGGAAGAAAGACATATAACATCTAGAGTGAGGGAGGTGACAGTCCTTCTAAACATTACAGTTAGTACCCACAGGTGGGTTACTGTATTCAGTTCTCTGTAGAGCTTACAGACAAACTGGAACATAACAAAAGAATGGCAACTCCAGTGAGGAAGAAGTTTGGAATCAGGCCATGTGAGGAACTTGAATTTTCAATCAAGAGACAAGGAAAACCTGTAAACATGGTAACTATTTTTGCATATTTTAAGGACTTCAGTGGTAGGGATAGAATTAAGAACCAGTAACCAGGCTAGGTGTGGCAGCTCACACCTTTAACTCCATCATTTGGGGAGGCCCAGGCTCAAGGATTGCTTGAGCTCAGAGTTTCAAGACCAGCCTGGACAACATAAAGGGACTCCATCGTTATAAAAAGTTAAAAATTAGTGGTGGCACAGACCTGTAGTCCCAGCTACAGGCGGAAGGATTGCTTGAGCCTAGCAGGTCAAGGCTGCAGTGAGCAGAGATCGTGGCGTTGTATTCCAGCCTGGGAAACAGAGTAAGACCCTGTCTCAAAAAAAAAAAAAAAAAAATCAGTAAGCAGAATGTATAGAAAATCAACTGTTGAATCATACATAAAAAATAACTTCCCTATGATTAAATTTGCCCCAAGATATTCCCCTCAGGAGGAAGTGGGTTACCGCTAGAGAAGGTTCTTTAACATAAGCCAGATGGCCACTGAACAAGAAACTTAATATCTCTGTAAGCGGGTATAGTGGTGTCTGCCTCTAGCTCCTGAGGCTCAGGAGGCTGAAGTGGGAGAAGTTTGAGACCAGACTGGTCAATATAGCAAGATCCCATCTCTAAAATAATTTTTTAAAATAAAATAAAAAGCAGCCGGGCACAGTGGCCCATGCCTGTAATCCCAGGACTTTGGGAGGCTGAGGTGGTTGGATCACTTGAACCCAGGAACTCAATGCTGCAGTAAGCCCTGATTGCACCACTGAACTCCAGCTTGGACAACAGAGCAAGACCCTCTCTCAAAAAAAAAAAAAATGCTTTAAATCTCTATATAAACTTCTATTTCTTCTATCTATAATTAAAAGTAAGAACAAAGAACTTTATGAGATCATGATGCATGGCAAGAGCTTAGCAACTAGAAGGTACCTCAGTAAATTGCATCTATTATTTTAATCTGTTTTCTATAACCTACTCCCTACCCCACTATCACAGAGCTGCAGATAGACCAACTGATGTCTGGAGTTTCCAGTAATCTTTCACTATTTTTGGAAGGAGAATCAGCATCTAGGATACATGGTGATGGGATAAGTCTAGAACTCCAACTTCATAGTTAGGGAGGTTAGGAAAGAGGTGTCATGACATTTACTGCTTTCATGATATTATAACCACACAGTATAACCCGCTTCCTGCATTTCCCAACTTACTTCTTTGAGTGAAGGCTTTTGCAACCACTTGTCTTCCGCTGACTCGTGAGAGCATGTGCATTGCAGGCCATACTAGGAGAATGCGGGGGACTTCCCACCATCCTCGTTTTGTGTGGCTTTTACAGCAGGTGTCAGCTATATTAACATCATAGCAAAGGTCCTGAATCTTTCTTCACATCAAGATCTGATGTGGGTCTAATCATGAAAGACTAAAATACTACTCAGAATCTCAGAATAACCATGGCAAGAAAAAACATGGCAATTCATCTTTGATGTGTGGTCTATATGAAATCATCATGCTAGTTAACAGCAAAATCCTTCTTTGGTGGGAAAATTGCCAAAGTGTCATCTGGAACTGGCATAAGATGTTAGGCTTTCTTCTGGACATGTGTGGGAGCAGACTTCAGTTTCTTTACTAGAAATTAGAAAAGACTGACATCCTATCCTGGCTTGCCACCGGTCCCTTTAATATATCACGTATTCAAGTGCAGGACCAGGACTAGGGACAGGTTCAGTGAGGCATCTAGAGCATAATTCTGTGGAGGTGCTCATCCCGGGCTGGCAAGACCCTGAAAATGAGGATCTCAGGTACCCTGCACGTCTCCTTTGCCTCACCCTACTCCCAGCCCTGTCTAGTCAAATGGATATAGACCTTGCATTTTTTTCAAATATTTGCCTTTAATTGTCCTGGTTCTCCCATTTAAATGCCCTACTTCTCTCCTACTCATTCTTTAAAACTGAATTCAAATGCTACCTTCTTTTGAAAGCCCTCCATGGCTGTTGTAGCTGACTGCTACCTCAGTCTCTGCAGAATTCCTACTTACACCTCCCTGGAGCTCCCTTGAGGCACATTAAACTCTTTACTTTGTTTCTTTTTATTTCATTTTATTTTATTTATTTTATTTTATTATTTTTCGAGGCAGAGTCTCACTCTGTTGCCCAGGCAGGAGTACAATGGCGGAAGTTGCAGTGAGCAACCCAAGTTCAAGCGATTCTCCTGCTTCAGCCTCCTGAGTAGCTGGGATTACAGGCATGTGCCACCACGCCCAGCTAATTTTTGTATTTTTAGTAAAGACGGGGTTTCACCATGTTGGCCAGGCTGGTCTCAAACTCCTGACCTCAAGTGATCTGCCCACTCAGCTTCCCAAAGCACTGGGATTATAGGCATGAGCCACCACGCTTGGCCTCTTTACCATGTTCCTTATTACTTACACATTTACCTGTGACAGGCTGTTAGTTTCCTGCTCCGCTGTATACCTTCCCTTTCACTTTGGTAACAAAACCTTGATAAATAGATGGATACATCTACTTAGCTAAAAGACTATATTTTAAGCCTCTCTTGAAGCTAGGAGTGGCCATATGATTAACTAAATCTTGGCCGTGCAGTTATAATGGAGTATAGATTTCCTCAAAAATCTCAGTGTAAGGTAAAGGGTATACCCTTCTCCTTCCCCTTTCTATTTCTTTGTGTATGGAAAGTGGATGTGATGGCTGGACTTCCAGCAGCCATCTTAAATCACAAGGTCAATGTCCTCACTCTAGGCAGGTGGAGAGGAAAGCTGGCAGATCCCGAAACACTGACGACACTGGGAGTCTTTACACAAGCTCTAGACTGCCTCCCTCCAAACTTCTTTTACAAGGAAGAAAAATAAACCAGCATCATTGAAACCACTGTTACTTTTTGCTTTCTGACACGTGCACCCAAACTGAATTCTAATTAACATAAAATTCGATACCAAAAGAGAGCTACTGCATTAGCTAAAATGTAGGATTCACTTAAAGGAGGTATTTGAGTGACATACAAAAGGTAAAACTATGATACTATGATTGCATCTGTAAATAATCACTACATTCTAGCCTGAGCAACATAGCAAGACATCATCTCTCAGAGGGGGAAAAAAAAAACTATTGCAGACTAGGGATTTGGTGATCCTTGTAAAAACATTGAATAGCAGAGCATTCAAAGGTGCCAACCAAGGCTGTGGCATTAGTGAAAATAGTAGGAAAGTTTTAGAAGGGTGGTGTGTTTTGGCTAGTTCTGATACTTTCAACAAAATCCTACACAAAAGAGATAAACCTAGGCTAGAGCTAGTAGTCTGCCAGCACAGTGGAAGGAAATGCAATTTTGCTAAGATGCCACAGCCGGCAGCTAGGTTAACAGGTCTAATGTGGAACATTTTCAGGCTGAAAAAACTGACTACATCCTAACTTCAAAGTGAAACTCTTGTGAGCCACAGCCAGTGGCAAGAGCACAAGCCACATTTATAAGATATAAGACCATGACCCCACACCTTGTCCAAGTCTTCCCTTCCAGAATTTTCTGTAAAACAAGGAAGCAGTAAATTTGCAAAGATCCCCATGCCTATTTTTCAAATCATCTCAAGTTAATTTGGGGGAGGAGAAGTTTTCAAAGCACAAATGCCAGTGTGTAATAAACTAGAGATTCTAGGCTCAAAAATTATATGAAAACAGGACCTCTTGTTCTGGTTATTCACATATAGGATAGAAAAACAGCAACTAGATTGGAAGCCCCTCAGGTCTTTAGGGAACTGTGTTGCCAATGAAATTCCAAGCCTGGCATCATGATGGTGCAATCCCTAAAACAATCCAAGTCTCCAAATTTACACCAAAAAGAGGTGGGTATGAATGCAGACCCCAAGAAAAGTGTACTTTATAATGCTCACCTTGGAAAGACCATAGAGGAGAAGGGACCAGAAAGAGTGTCTGAGAAGGTAAAGCCAATGACCACCAAGGACAACAGCCATGATAATAACTCCACTGCCTAGACTAGAGTCTTCACTGTTCTGGCTCAGCATCATTTAAAAGTTGCTATGGCCTTCAAATCTTTGATTTTTCTCCTTTTCTGCATGGATGCTGATATGGTTTGGCTGTGTCCCCACCCAAATCTCATCTTGAATTATAGCTCCCACAATTCCCACATGTTGTGGGAGGGACCCAGTGGGAGATAATTGAATCATAGGGGTGGTTTCCCCTATACTGTTGTGAATAAGTCTCATGAGATCTGATGGTTTTATAAAGGGAAACCCCTTTTGCTTGTCTCTCATTCTCTCTCTTGCCTGCCACCATGTAAGACGCGCCTTTTGCCTACCACCTTCTACCACGATGTGAGGCCTCCCCAACCATGTGGAACTCTGAATCCATTAAAGCTCTTTTTCCTTATAAATTACTCAGTCTTGGGCATGTCTTTATCAGCAGCATGAGAACAGACTAATACAGATGCTATATTGCAGTCACTATGTTCCTACTGTACCATTGAATATTAGTGTGATGGGCAGATAATTTTTGGCCAAACCATGATGATCCACACTGGCATCTGACGGAGCCAAATGCACAACATGCAGAGATCTTTAACCTTGAGCTGGAGATTCTAACGATCCACACTGGGATCTGACGGAGCCAAATGCACAACATGCAGAGATCTTTAACCTTGAGCTGGAGATTCTAACTGCATTGCACTTTGGGGTGCCTGCATTGGGAAGGGTGAAGGGTCCTACGTGAGAAGAAAGATGTGAGTATTTGGGGAATCAGTGGAGCAGGCTGGAGGAGACTGATAGATTCTGACACACTCTTTCTTTTTGTAGCAGCTGAGGTTTTTTTTTAGCTGGGTATGTTACCTATTGAACAAGCAGTGGAAAAACACTTGATTTTTTTTAAGACTAGTTAAGTGCAGTAATGAGAAGTGGGAAAAGAATAGAACAAGGTCGATCTGTCACTGACTGGGAACAATCAAATGAGATAACTCACTACCTTATGAACCAGCCACAGTTGAAAATTTTTATTAGAATAATGCTTTAGGAAGATTACTCTAGCAACATCAGATACTCTTCATTAAAGGAAGGAGAGACTAAAAGGACAGATTCTAGCTAGAAAGGTTGCAACATTCAAAGAAGAATGAATGAGACCTAAACAAAGCTGGACACAAAATGAAAAAGTGTCATGGGGACAGAGACTTGCAAAGGTTGATGCTGCTCGATTTGGTGCTGAGGAAAGGAAAATGCAAAATATGACTCCATGGTCCCACTTCAATGTCCAGTGAGTGGTCATGTCACAGAAACAGGGAAACAAAATGAACAGCAAGACCAAACCAAACAAAATAAGCTCTGGTGTGAATACACTAAGTGTGAGCTGCTGGCAAGACACCCAGGTTGGTTTCTGACACGTATTTAAGAGTCATTGAGGACAGAGAGGCGTAGACTGCAGACTGGAAAATTATCTGCCAAGGATAATAATTATAACAGAGACGTCGAAAGGATCATCATGAGAAAGTTGTTAGAAAGAGTAGAAGGCCAAGAACTGCTTACCAAGATTGAGAAATGTATTTTCAGAAGATATTTCCTGTTTGACCAGTCAAGTCTGGAAGCGTGGTTCTCACAGTGTGGTCCCTAGATCTATAGCCTCACCATCATATGGTGTTACAGACTGAATTTTGTCCCCTCAAAATTTATATGTTGAAGTCCTAGCCGCCAGTACTTCAGAATATGACCGTATTTGGAGACAGGGCCTTCAAAGAAATGATTAAGTTAATATGGGGTCAGTAGAGTGGGCCCTAATCCAATATGACTGGTTTCCTCATAAGAAGAGGATATTTGAATACCCAGAAGAGACACCAGGGATGCATATGTGCCCAGACAGATGACTGTATGAAGAGACAGCCATCTGCAAGCCAGGGAGAGGGGCCTCCTGGAAACCAACACTGCTAGCACCTTGATCTAGGACTTTGAGCCTCTAGAACTATGAGATAATAAAGTTCTGCTGTTTGAGCCACCCAGTGTACAGGATTTTGTTATGGCAGCCCTAGCCAACTAAAACATATGGGAACTTATAAGAAACTTGTGAAGAACTGGTAAACTCTCAGGACTCATCCAGAATCAGAAACTACTGGGGATGAGGCCCAGCAATCTGTATTCTAACAAACCCCAAGAGGGATTCTAATGCACTGCTAAATTTGAGAACCACTGGTCAAGAATATTATGGCTCAAGAACAGAGGGAGTTAAAGTAAGTAATATTTTTTTCTTTTACCCAGAGTTGTCATATTCTTTTTTAAAGAATTATCTGTGGCTCATTCCTGTAATCCCAGCACTTTGGAAGGCCAAGGCAAGAGGATTGCTTGAGTCCAGAAATTTGAGACCAGCCTGGGCAACATGGCAAGACGCTGTCTCTACAAAAATAAATAAAAATGAGCTGGGCATGGTGGTAAGCACCTGTAGTCCCAGATACTCAGGAGGCTGAGGCAGGAGGATCACTTGAGCCTGGGAGGTGAAGGCTACAGTGAGCTGTGATTGTACCAGTGTGCTCCAGCCTGGGTGACAGAGACCCTGTCTCAAAAATAAAAAAATTAAAAAATAAAGAAAAAAGAAATCTTTAAGCAGAAATAAGCAGTAAGAGTGTCTTAATCAGCTTCAGTTTTCATTAAAATTAATTCTAGTAATAACATCAGTATCAACAAAAGCATTCATTACGTATGTGGCTACTGGCTCCCATACTAGAGACCAGTAGTTCCCAAATTTTAGGATGCAAAAAAAAATGCTTTTTAAAAATGCAGTTTACAACCCTTCGAGTCTACTGGTCAGCATGGTGTCCAGGACTTAAACATCTTTAACAAATATCACATAACTCTGATGCAGATGTTAGTAAGACACAAATTGCTTTTATCTTATTCATTCAAGTCGTAGAAGGAATAGAACTGCTCTCTAGATAAGTTGAAGCAGTTATAGAGATCAAGTAAGGAAATCAGAATGGCTCAGAAAGAATCTTCAAAATGCTATTTCAATTAAGCCTTAGTCTTCTCAAACAACTTTTTCTCCAGTTACTCCAGGTGATAACAATTGCAGAGACTCTGTAAAGCCAGTCATTCATCCTGGGAATAGTGACTTCAGAGGCTGAAATTTTAGGTAGCAGGTTCTGACTCACGTTCCTCAAATTCTCTCCCTACTTTCAGATGTCACAATTTTTGGTTCTAGTTGCATCTGAAGAAGCCACATCAAGGCAGGTCACTACTGGTAACATCAAACAAATTTGATTTTTTTGGATTTCAATCCTAGGCCACTTCCTGTTCTCCAAATAAGGAGAGTCTGTCATCTTCCTCAGTACTCTACAGAATTTCACTCTTTCACCCACTGCCATCATATCACATAACACTAGAGGAAATGCTCCATTTTACCACAAACCAAGTGTAAAGCTTATGCTCAAATATAGAATTAAGGCATGCGACATTTGGGGCTTAAAAATATCACTTATATTGAAGATATTTGAAATATCACGTACTCTCCACATGGCTATAGGTAAATTAGTAAAAAATATTCATTAATAACTTAAATAAGCAGACCCAGGCTGGGCATGGTGGTTCACGTCTGTAACCCAGCACTTTGGGAGGCTGAGGTGGGTGGATCACTTGCGGTCAGGAGTTCAAGACCAGCCCGGCCAACATGGTGAAACCCCGTCTCTACTAAAAATACAAAACTTGGCGGGGTTTGGTGGTGGATGCCTGTAATCCCAGCTACTCGGGAGGGCAAGGCAGAGGCTTCAGTGAGCTGAGATCGCACCACTGCACTCCAGCCTGGGCGACAGAGCAAGACCCCATCTCAAAAAACAAAACAAACAAACAAAAAACAAGACGACCCAATCTTTTATTGGTAACAGTTCGATTCTATTTTGTCTCTCCTAAGCAGTGAATTCTAGTTACTTACTCAGTTTTTCAGATCTTATAGTCAAAACATTCTTGTTGAAACATTTAATCCCTTTAAACTTGCTTTCTGTAACCACCCTCCCACAGATGAAGTTTCTATTCAAAACTTCCAATGTTACAAGGCAGAGCTACTAAGGCAGGAGAATCCTCCCTCATCTCCAGGGAACGTGACCACAGGCCTTCCTTCCTGAGAAAAAGAGGCTTCCCATGGCCCAAATAGCCAGGTGTGGTGGTGATAGTGGTGCATTTTTTTGTGACCTATGTGAATCCAACGTGGAAACCTGAAATAAAATATTAAATATTAACAAAAACTAACTTGAAGTTTTTAAGGAGTTTGGGTTCGTTTAGACAAGTAGATAAAAATGATGAAATCAGCTCAGAAACAAACAAAAGGATTAAAATTACAAAGGAGAAGAAAAGAGAAGCCAAGGAGGACTATGATTCACCCAGTTTACGGCTTTATTAAAAGTCTCTTTGTTGAAAACCAGAGCTGCCCTTTTTGAAAACCACACAGGTTTCATCTTCGACCACGCTCTGCGGTTAAGGGAGAGTCACGTGAAACTGTGTTATGGGCACCCATGCTGGGTGGAGTCGTTGTGAAGCCAAGTCTCACAGCCGGTGGCTGGGCCTCATGTAATGAACTTGACCCCTAAGCCACACAAGGCTAACCTTTTTATCTCGATCTATCTGTGTTCCTCTGCAACTCTCCCTGTCAGCCCTCCCTGCCCCTTCTGAAGGACGTGCCACCTCTCCACAGTCCTGGTCCCATTTTGAGTAGCTGACTCTCTCACCTTGCCTGGGTGCCACTGGGCTTCCTACTGACTCTGTTCAGGGCAGCTTGCAGGTCCACGTCCTGCAAAAGGAGGAGGCTTGTGGGTGCTTGAACACCTGTTCACCGGAACTGCTAAAGCTAAAGCCCCTTCCAATCTAGTTTCCGTGAGGAATACTTATTCTTCCTATTATGATGACTTTGACTTTACTCCTTGAGAAATAATGACCCTAGCCTTATCTTGTCACAGTACACTCACCTTTTCCTGGCCTGGCTTCGTCGTGACAAAGGGTCTCACACTAAGAGACACCACCTCTGCCTGAGCCATCCCAGCGAGTGACACCATTGTCACTACCTTCCTTCTGTCAAGTTTCTTCCTGGACTTTGGGAGTGAGAAGATATCTGTGAAACACCCAGAATTCCAGAGGGAGCCACTTCCCTTACCATTGAAAAGTCAGCCATCTATTATGAAATAGGAGTCCCGCAGCGGTAGACCTGGTGAAGGGCTTGACCTGATTGCTGGTGACAGGAGGACCACTGCTCCCAAGGCAGGGAGGAAGAGGTGAGGGTAGCATTGCCACCTCTTGGAGACTTACGTGGCCCTGAGAAGGTCTCACATAGGAGATTGTGTTATCATAAAGTGGATGGAGAAAGACCGTTAGACCAGGCTGAAGAAGAAAAAGCATGATAAATCAGAAAATAATGATGCTAGGCCAGGCGCAGTGGCTCATGCCTGTAATCCCAGCACTTTGGGAGGCCAAGGCAGGTGGATCACCTGAGGTCAGGAGTTCGAGACCCACCTGGCCAACATGGTGAAACTCCATCTCTACTAAAAACACAAAAATTAGCCAGGTGTGATGGCACACACCTGTAATCCCAGCTACTCAGAGACAGGAAAATTGCTTGAATCTGGGAGGCAGAGGTTGCAATGAGCCGAGATTGTACCACTGCACTCCAGCAGCCTGGGCGATAGAGTGAGACTCTGTCTCAAAACAAACAAACAAACAAACAAACAAAAAACAAAAAAAAAAAAACAAAGAAAGAAAAGAATGATGCTAAAGGGAAAGTGGCAGAAAGAACAAGATTGATTGAATGGGTGTGACTAAAAAAGATCTAGAGTGAACTAAATAAAAGGCAAATCTTTTCCGTAATTGTTTATTTTTTTGAAACAGAGTCTCACTCTGTCACCCATGCTGGACCAGTGGTAAAATCACGGTTCACTGCGGCCTCAACCTCCCTGGCTCAAACATTCCAGCACTTCCACGTCCATAGTAGCTGGAACTATGGGCATGCGCCACCACATCTGGCTATATATATACATATATATTTTTTAAGTAGTAAAGATCCTGGACACTCTATGTTGCCCAGGCTGGTCTCGAACCCCTGAGCTCAAGCGATCTTCCTGCCTCAGCATCCCAAAGTGCTAGAATTGAGCCACTGCACCCAGCTTAAAAGGCAAATCTATTGAGTGTTGCTTAAACAATCTTATTTAATTTATTCCATCAGTCAATCAATATGTATTAAGCACCGAGAATCAGTTCAGTGCTAGATGGCGAATCAGATAATCACAGTCCTGGCCCCCATAGGGATTATAGTGTTGTCAGAAAGAGACATTTAAAAATAATTATCCAAGTACTTATACAACATTAAGTAGGAAAAGTGCAAGGTGCTATGCGCATGTGTAGCTGCAGTCATGGCCTGGGGAGGGGGCAAGGAAGGTGTCCCTGAGGAAGTGACGCTTCTAAATGGGAAGCAGAAGGAGGCACTTAGCAGGTGTGGAGGGCGCAGAGGAGGAGCCTGTGGGAGGCTCAAGAAGGAAGCAGGCTGGTGTGTTCCAGCAATTACAGCAAGGCCAGTGCTCTGTGGAGGAGTGAGCCAGAGAGACAGGGCCCTGCAGATGAGATGAGCAGGAGAGACAGATAGATAACCCTGGCCTCCCTTGCAGGGCTCATGATGACTTAAAGCTTTACCCTAGGGACAATGGGATGCCCATCCAGATTCCAGCAGAGTGACTCCAGACTTGACCTCTAGTGCTGCTTTCTGGGGAAAAGGATTGCAAAAGGACACAGGAGGATGAAGGAAAACTCATTACATGTAATTCCAATGAGAGGTGAAGGTGGCTTGGGCAGGGAATATGACTCTGGACTGATTCAAGAAACACTAGGTACAAATGCAATCCAGATCATGTGCTTCCTCGCTTTCAGAACCATTCAATCAGTGGCTTTCCATCACGCTGGAATAAACATTCAAACTCCTTATCACAAGCCACAGACCCTCAGATGATCTGGCCCCTGCATATCTCTCCAGCTTTACTGATACTGCTCACCACACTGTAGCAGTAGCCCATCGGTCATTGTTTCATTTCTTGAATTCTCCAAGTACCTTCCCTGTTATCCTTGTGGGGATTATAGTATTAGGAGAAACAGACATGTTTGCTTGTTTGTTTGTTTTGAGACAGAGTTTTGCTTTTTTTTGCCCCAGGCTGGAGTGCAATGGTATGATCTCAGCTCACCGCAACCTCCGCCTTCTGTGTTCAAGCAATTCTCCTGCCTCAGCCTCACGAGTAACTGGGATTACAGGCACGCACCACCACACCCGGCTAATTTTGTATTTTTAGTAGAGATGAGGTTTCTCCATGTTAGTCAGGCTGGTCTCAAACTCCCGACCTCAGGTGATCTGCCAGCTTTGGCCTCCCAAAGTGCTGGGATTACAGGCATGAGTCACCGCGCCCGGCCGAGACAGACATTTAAAAATAATTATCCAAGTACCTACACCACACTAAGGAGGAAAACTGCAGGATGCTGTGAGCGTGTGTAACTGCAGCCATGACCTGGGGAGGGGGCAAGGAAGGTGTCCCCAAGGAAGTGACGCTTCTACAAACTGGAAGCAGAAGGAGGCACTCCATGCATTTGTCTTCCATGTTATCTCAAGGATGCATCCTCACTATTGATGTCCCACAATCTCATGTCCTCAAGGAGGTCACCTCTGTCCTCCATGTACTTTAGACCCCTTATCCCCTCTGTTCTCTGTTTCATTTATTCATTCATTCTTACCTATTTATTAAGCACCTACTATGTATGAAGCACTGGAAGATACACAGGTGAAAATAACAGTCCCTTTATTCTGGGACTCCTTCCTTGCCTGTACCAGGTGAAAAAAATTTCTGCCCTTACAGGGTTTACATTCTAATGGAGGGGGATGGCAGATGGAGTGCACTTTAAAAACTGCAAACTTAAGGCCAGGTGAAGTAGCTCACACCTATAATCCAAGCACTTTGAGAGACTGAGATGGGAGGATTGCTTGAGTCCAGGAGTTTAAGACCAGCCTGGACAACATAGCAAGACCCCATCTCCACCAAAAAAAAAAAATAATAATAATTAGCCAGGCATGGTGGTGCATACCTGCAGTCCCAGCTATTCAGGATGCTGAGGCAGGAGGATCGCTTGACCCCAGGAGTTCAAGGTTGCAGTGAGCTGTGATCACGCCACTGCACTCCAGCCTAGGTGACAGAGCAAGAGCCCGTCTCACAAAACAAAACAAAACAAAACAAAACAAAAAAATGCAAACTTAATATGTAAATTATAAATAGACCATAGGGCACGTTAGAAGGTCAAAGGAGCTATGAAGAAAAGGGAGAAGGGGAAATGCGAGAGGTAGGATGGAGTGGGAGCTCTAATTTGAAACAGGAAAAATAGGGTAAGCTTCCTTGAAAAGAAGACACTGAGCAAAAACTTGATAGAAATGATAGTCACCCCCGAGTTGGCTTCCCTCACAGCATTTATTACAATTTCTAATGATCTATCGGTTTCTTTGTTTGGGTTTTGTCCACCTCCCTCCCCCTACCTCACACACAATTGAATGTAAGTTCCATCAGGGCAGGGGCTGTTGTGTGTCCTGTTCATTCTTGTATCCTCAGACCTTGGTGCAAACATTTTGGATTAGAATGAGTCAATACATGAAAGAAGCAGTGGTTAAAGTGTTCTCTCACTAGCTTCCATGCATTACTAAAAATACCAAGCAAGTGAAATCAAGGTGCCTGGTCAGAACCAATGCTGATGATTGATTGTCCCGGATGCCCAGTATTTCTTTGGCACAGAATCACGGTAGCGAAGGCTTTTGTCTGCCTGCACATATTCTCCTTCTTCATTTTTCTGCTAACAAATTCTTCTTTGTTGTGGGAATCTTTCCTTACCTCCATCAGGTGAACATACTCCTCAGATTGGCCAAAGTTTTTCACCACTATGGCTACAAGAATGGACCCTAGCATGGGTATGTGACCCAAACAGGGCCAGTCAGTAACTCCAGAAGTTGCATGGGATTCGTAGGGGAGGCTCTCTTTTTTTCCCTGGGAGTCCTCTATACAAGCAATGCAAGCCGCCTGCCCTTCATTCTTTGCCTGAGAATGAAGTCAATGCAAAGACAACAGTGGCAAAAGAAGAACAAGAGAGATGGATTTATAGTTGCATGATATGAACTCCTGAATCCATTCATTCCCAAAGCCAAGTTCATGCTTTTTTTTTTTGAGACAGAATCTTGCTCTGTTGCCCAGGCCGGAGTGTAGGGATGTGATCTCGGCTCACTGCAACCTCTGCCTTCCGGGTTCAAGTGATTCTCCTACCTCAGCGTCCCGAGTAGCCAGGACTATAGGTATATGCCACCATGGCCAGCCTCTATTTTTAGTACAGATGGGGTTTTACCATGTTGGCCAGGCTGGTCTCAAACTCCTGACCTCAAGTGATCTGCCTGCCTTGGCTTCCCAAAGTGCTGGGATTACAGGCATGAGCCACTGCACCTGGCCCAAGTTCATGCTTTGAATTTCTCAGTTAGGTGGGAACTTAGAGTCTTTATTAAATAAATAAAGTTGCCACTTACAACTAGAATCTTTATTAAATATATCTATCAACCAAAAGTTTAAGAAGATATAATTAGGAAACTAAGAGGGTTTTTTTTTTTTCTTCTTTAAACTATTCCTCTTCTAATGAAACAAGGCTGAGTTAATATCTGATGGCCTGGTTATAATGTGATCATAATGAATTCTATACAAAATAAAGATCTGTACATTCAATGCATTCAATTGTCTACTGTTCCCCAGTGCTGTGTTAGGAGCTGGGCATAGAATGTGGTGTGACAAACAAATCTTTGTCCCTGTTTGGAGAATATAAACAGTAATAAATTTCATGTGAGATGATAGAAATGAAGCAGCTCTGGATGTACTGGAAACTGAAGCAGGGAGCCCAGCCTAGCCAGCAGGGATCAGAGGGGGTGCTCAGGGGATCCCTCAGGGGGAGGGATGGCCTAATACAAGATTTGACTGAACAATTACTAGGATTTTGTCAGAGGAAGGCAGAGGAAAGGGTGGAGGAAAGGGTTTTAGTCGGAGAGAAGGCATCTCAAAGACATAGAGCCAGGAGGATCTCAGGTCAGTGGTGTTCATCTGTGATGATAACTGCAGAGTCTTGGGGACATCACAGAACCACCTGTCAAGTGACCTTGTAAAGGTCACATATTCAAGCTGCAGCATCTACACTTGGTCACACTTCACCTTGTCAAATCACGCACCCACAATTTTATCCCACATTCTATCTTTTCCCATTTCTTTATTAAACGTATGTAATTAAGATGGGTCACTTATGAATAATAGTATTTAGTAGTCTCATCACAGATTAATACAAATGAACACATTTCTATCAAAAGCTGTAAATGGCCAGGCGCAGTGACTCACAGCTGTAATCCCAGCTCTCTGGGAGGCCGAGGCGGGCAGGTCACTTGAGGTCAGGAGTTCGAGACCAGCCTGGCCAACATGGCGAAACCCCTTTGCTACTAAAAATACAAAAACTAGCCAGGCATGGTGGTGTGCGTCTGTAGTCCCAGCTACTCAGGAGGCTGAGGCAGGAGAATCGCTTGAACCTGGAAAGCGGAGGTTGCAGTGAACTGACATCATGCCACTGCACTCCAGCCTGGGTGACGGAGTGAGACCCTTTCTCAAAAGAAAAAAACAAAAATACAGATTCCTTGGTCCCATTCCCGACTTACTTAAAATCAGAATTTCTAGGGATGGGACTTTGGAATCTGTATTTTTTTTTAAATAAATAAATAAAGTTGTAATGTCCTAACATACAAGCTGTGTTTATAACTTTATTGAAATAATTCCTATATAATCTTTCTGAAGACAAGGCTGCAGCTGCATGGCATGTAATCTAAACTCGACAAAAGTTATGCTTCCCACCCTCTATAGAAACTTACAATCATATATTCCAATAATAAGGTTCTGTAGAGATGAAGTGGTTGTTTTGTATAACAAGATCGTATATCTTCCAGTTAGAATAAAATGAGATTTTGAAAACAAAGTTATTACATTGTTAAATGGGACACAGAAAAGACATTTTGCCTCCTAAGAATGTTTGTTATGAATTTAAACAGAAAATATTTTTATGGGAACAGCAATAATAACTTATGAATAATTCTATTTTGAAAAGTTTTTTTAATGAATCAATGTGTTTGCTTGCAAAGGACATTCTTCCAACTTGATATGTTAATGTTCTATAATATATCTTTTAGTTGAAACATTGCATCACTCACTACTTCCATTTTGCCTAGCAAAGGACAAATCATGTTAATTTTGTGCAAACCACACATCTGTTTCATATGAGAGATCACTATTTCTCACTTGCTAAAAATATATACAAGAGCAAAACATCCTCCCAAAAACTACCCGGCTACACATTTAGCCCTACTACAAACATTCTGTGGTCCTTGAATTGAGCAAATCACCAACTAAATTGGCAAATGTTAATATTGCTGTCTGCTTTTCATAGAAAGAAGTGCTCTGTTTCTGTTGGACACGTTTTCAGGAAAGTGAGGTAATCCTCAATTTTCCCCTAGGAAAGTAAGCCTGGGGCATGCTCAGAAGTGGCTTGGTGAGGCCATTGTTTGAAGGTAAAAGGAGGTGGTTAGTGGTATGATGAAACTGAGATAAGACTGAACGCAAAGGCAATCAGTATGAATGTTCAAAGCCATTGATGTCAATTAGACTTTTACCGAAGAAAGAACTATAATATGTGGCCTCTAGATTAATAAATCATTATTGATCAAAGAGCTCTTCCTTCCCCTTCTCACTACCTGGTCATTCAAAAAAAATACCTTCTTCCTTATGCCACAAGTCCAAAAAAAAAAAGAGAGAGAGGAGAGTGTTTTAAAATACTTCCAATCTTTTCCTATACTGGTTGGAAAACATGATCTGAATGTCCTTCAGTATCTAGTTCTTGAAGGCAATCAAAAAATATATTAAGTGAATTGATGGGATGTCTTTGCCAATGCTCACATTTCATGTCATATGTTCATGATCACAACAATTACGCCTAAGACCAATGCTCTCATTCCTTCCCTGAAGCTGTGGTTCTTCAAGTATGAAGGGAATGAATTACATTCCTTGTAGGTTCTAGCCATTTCCCGTTTCTCAATTCAGAAACTTGCAGGTTACTGGGCTGGGCACAGTGGCTCACGTCTGTAATCCCAGCACTGTAGGAGGCCAAGGGAGGAGGATTGCTTGAGTCAATACTAGCCTGGGCAGTTCAAGACTAGCCTGGGCAGCATAGTAAGACCTCATCTCTACAAAAAATAAAAAATTAACCAGGCATAGTGGCACACATCTGTGGTCCTAGCTACTCAGGAGGCTGAAGCAGGAGAACTGCTTGAGTCCAGGAGTTTGAGGCTGCAGTGAGCTTTGGTTGTGCCACTGCAGTCCAGCCTAGGCAACAGAGGAAGACCCTATCTCAAAAAAAAAAAAAAAAAAGAAAGAAAGAAAAGAAAGAAAAAAAAGAAAGAAAGAAAAGAAAAAAGAAAAGAAAAGAAAGAGAAAGAAAGAAAGAAACAGCAATTACTAAAAGAAAGCCTGGGCTTCTGGAACTTCCTGATCTTTCCCCTAGTGCCTGACCGAGAAGGTAGCCCCCAAAGAGGTTAATTGAAAAGCAGGAAAAGTTGCGATCTTAGGAAAATCTTGGCTTAATGAAATCACTCCAGTGTGCCAGAGATACATTGGAAAATATTTTGTTCTCTTTATCACTTATTCAGCAGCTCATTTGTGAATTATTTTGTAATTACTAATTTGTTTGTCCTCTCCCAATTTCACTTCACTGTTCTGTGTTGACTCAGATGAGAAGATGCATTTTATCTACTTTACATTAGGTAAACTGAGAGCCAAGAGATTTCACTCTGACACTGGGGATGGAAGCAGCCCTAACCCCAATTCTGGTCATGCTTTCATGTGGAATCTCTCTGAATTCATAATGGTAATACCTCATATTTACATAGCATTTTCATAGTTACCAAATGCCTACAGTGGGTTTGTCTTATTTAATCTGAACAATAGCCCCCTGAAAAATACAGCAGACACTACTCATTCCCATATTTGGAGGAGAAAAATGAGACTTCAGAGAGTCTGTGTAAGAACACAGATCTGGTTCTAGATCAAAAGACTTGAAGCTTTAGGTCTAAATAATGTCATGCCCTGAAAGAAAATTCAAATGAATCTACTTTTTGCCATAGCCATAGCCCAAATTATGGCCCAAATCATCATCATTTCGATTCTCACAGTTCTGACTCGTAATTACATCATCTCTTACATTGACTCTTTTGTTTGTTTGTTTTGAGACAGAGTCTCACCCTGTCGCCCAGGCTGGAATGCAGTAGTATGATCTCAGCTCACTGCAACCTCCGCCTCCCAGATTCAAGCAATTCTCCTGCCCCAGCCTCCCGAGTAGCTGGGATTACAGGCTTGCGCCACTACGCCCTGCTAATTTTTGTATTTTTAGTACAGATGGGGTTTCACTATGTTAGCCAGGCTGGTCTCGAACTCTTGACCTCATGATTCACCCATCTCGGCCTCCCAAAGTGCTGAGATTACAGGCATGAGCCACTGTGCCCAGCCATATCGACTCTTACATAGTCATCTTCAACTCTTACAGTTCTGCCATGATGCCCTTCCCTGTCTCCATTCTTCCCCTTAATGCATGCACTGCCAGCTGACCTTTTGATATTATTCACCAGATCATATTACTGCCTTGCTTGGAACCCTCCAACAAGTTCTTTCTCATTGCATGTAGAATTAATCTAAGCTCCTCATCATGGCCTAAAGGTCTTCCATGATCTATCTCCGGAGCACCTCTCCAATTTCACGTGGTGCCAGCCACATGGGTCCTCTCTGTTCTTGAGCACACTAAACTCATTCCACTTGAGAACCCGTACACGTGCTCTTCTGTTTACCTAGAACATGAGTTCCTGGATCCCAGGACTCCTCACCATTCAGGCCAGTTCACATGTCATGTCTAGGCCTTCCTTGACTAAATCGCTCTCCATTATCCTATTACCTGGTAGGATTTCTTGATAGCATGGCTATCTGGAATTATCTTACTTGTTTATTTTCTCTTTTCCCTCTCCACACACATGTCCTATTCCCTAGTATCTTTTATTCCTAGCATCTTGACCTAGTATGTAATTGACATCCAATATAATCTTTTGAATGAATTTGTGAAAAACATATGGTAGGCATTTTTATATCTACGCTATAGATGTACCTAACTATTTAATTGTATGGACACAAATCATGCATTTTATTAATTCCCAGCTTATGGACAATTGGGCTGTTTGTAATTTTTGCTACTATAAGCCACATAGAAACAGACAGCTTTGTTTTTACAACTTAGTGCATTTGTGCAAGTCTTTCTGTAGGGTCAATAAGGACACAGGTTTTGAATCTTTTTTTTTTTTTTTTTTTTTTGAGACAGAGTCTCGCTCTGTCGCCCCAGGCTGGAATGCAGTGGCGCCATCTTCGCTCACTGCAAATTCTGCCTCCCTGGTTCAAGCAATTCTCTTGCCTCAGCCTCCCAAGTAGCTGGACTACAGATGTCTGCCACCACGCCCAGTTAATCTTTTGTATTTTTAGTAGAGATGGGTTTTCACTGTGTTAGCCAGGATGATCTCGATCTCTTGACCTCATGATCTACCTGCTTCGGCCTTCCAAAGTGCTGGGATTACAGGCGTGAGCCACTGCACCAGGCCAAGGTTTTGAGTTTTGACAGCTACTACCAAATAAGTAATATTGTTTTTCTTTTCATCGTGAATTATTTCTTTCCTCTTCTAATATCGCCTATTAATACATACAAATAAGGCTTTCTTTGTCAATGAAAATGATATATCAACTTTCCATTTCATCATGTGGCCAAAATTCCACAGTGACAATTGATGATTTGTCACATAATTCCATGTCATTCTCAGGAGTAATACATACATACTAAAAACTTTGTAAAACTTAGCTTGTGAACTCTTTTGTGAGAAATCACTAAGCAAATTTACACATTTTCAATCGCCTATTGAGGCTCTGATTCTTGCTGGTTTTATTACGCTGTGCCCAGTCATCTCTTAATAGTATTTAAATCATTTAGAAAGACTCTAGTCTGTAAATCTGGTTTTTATTGCTTTTATAATTACCCCCCAAAATGACAGAAAAAGAAAAGAAACTGTAATACTTGAAGAATTAACAAAATTGACTGCATTATCTTGCCCAATTAACTCTTGTTTCTGAAGCCTACTAGAACTCCTCAAGAGCTTTGTCAATCAGGTTTAAATCTCAGGTAAATCCAAATTCTCATTTAAAGTATTCAAAAGAAAATTAAGCATCAATATGGCCTCACGCTTGCCCTGCTGGGAGAGCTGGCACTCTCCAATTTCAATTACTCAGTTTCTTTTCATGAAACGTGTTTTTAAATCTCAGGGGAATATAATCTTTTGTGGTTAGATTGATCTCACTTTTGAAGAAAGTTCTCTACAACTTTGCCGAGGTTGCTTGCTAGTGCCAAAATGACATTGCAACACCTTAACTCTTCTTCCCCTTAATACAAGTCACCATTTTTTTTTGTTTGTTTGTTTGGTTTTGTTTTGAGACAGGGTATTTGCTCTGTTGCCCAGGGTGGAGTGCAGTGGTCCCATCACAGCTCACTGCAGCCTCACCTTCCTGAGTTCAAACAGTCCTCCCACCTTAGCCTCCCAAGTAGCTGGGACTACAGACATGCACACCAGGTCTGGCGAATTTTTTATTTTTTATAGAGCTGAGATCTCACTATGTTACCTAGGCAGGTCTCAAACTCCTGGGTTCAAGTGATTCTCTCACCTGGGCCTCCCAAAGTTCTGAGATTACAAGTGTGAGCCACCACACCCACAAACCACCTTTTGATCACATGTTCATCATGCAAATGGATAAACAGTGCAATATTGCACTGGTATTTGTGATACAAACATTGTTGCTCACACTGAAAATTTGGAGTTAACCAAAGTTCCAATCAACTAGTCGTTTGCTCCTCCTTGAAACAGGTAGAAAAAAAAATAAAGACCAAGGTTTCAGTGCTAAATAGTTGATTCCCATATGAGATATATTTTTGGTACTGAATTTTTTTTTAATTTCCTGAAAAAACAGTTTTAGTCACAAACACATAATTTTTCTAAGTGACAGTTAATAAAACACACATTCATATTACTAATAAGTAACTTAATTATTTTTTAAGTCTTATTTTGGTATATCAGGGCCAAAAATGTGGTTGGTTGGTTGATTTCTTTGTTGTTTTTTCTAAATGTGTATATTGTATACTAGAGGTACCCACCACATTCAAATGGTTCTAAATTGCTATGGCCTTTCCTAGTCATATGACTTGAACCTTAGTCTCTACTGTGGAGTGAAAACAAAAATGGAAGTAAATGACTTCAAAACTACCCCATGGGCTGGACGCAGTGGCTCATGCCTGTAATCTCAGCACTTTGGGAGGCCGAGGCAGGCGGATCACGAGGTCAGGATATCAAGACCACCCTGGCTAACATGGTGAAACCCCATCTCTACTAAAAATACAAAAAAGTAGCCAGGCATGGTGGCGGGCACCTGTAGTCCCAGCTACTTGGGAGGCTGAGGCAGGAGAATTGCTCAAACCCAGGAGGCGGAGGCTGCAGTGAGCCAAAATCACGCCACTGCACTCCAGCCTGGTGACAGAGGAAGACTCCATCTCAAAAAGGGAAAAACAAACAAACAAACAAACTGCCCCACGGCCAGGAGGGCTAACACTTGAGCAATCTCATTAGCCCAGGACCAACTAGTGTTTAGAGACTTCCCCATGGGATGTGGGGAATTTGCCACAGCTGGGAAAGATGTGAGCTGAATTTCTCACTGTGATTCAGAACTTACTGGCCATTCCAAGTTAGTACAAAAATTCAAAGGAACACGTCCTTTGAACATAAAAATCCTATCCTCCATTTGTGAAGAAAACCCAGAAATACACCTTTTCTCTGCTGTTAAAGTTCTGACTGTACTTGGAAAATGATCTTTACTCGTGGCCTATAGAGTCCTACTTAATTTTTTAACAATATCCCTAAAACACAAACATTTTTATGTCTCATTTTGAAACCTTCTAAGAACATCATTTTCATTCATTATGAAGGTGTTGGACTGGACACTTGTAAAGTTCTTTCTTGCTCTAGTCTCTGCTGTTCCTTTGTGCTCATCCAATAAGCACTTACTAGGCACTTATTGTGTGCCAATAACATACAAGATGTCTTGAGATATTTAAAAGGATAAAACCCTTGAGAGGCATACACTACCTGTTTTCACTCCAGTTTTATTCCTACACACACAATGCAAGTACGTGCCTCTTAAACTTCCCCAGCCTTATCAGCTGTCAGCCTTTCACCTAAAAGTTTTCAAACACATTTCCATTTTCCTGTGGCCAAGAACCCCTTATATCACTGAGTTCTAAGTCTTTATTTACTGCCAGAATTATATCAGAGAATCTTGACTCTTTCACTGTTGTTGCGAAACTTCACGTTGACTCTTGAGATAGGAAAATTACTGAGAACTTACCATTTGATCCTCACAATAGCATGGTGACCCTGGAGACACCAATCCAATGATTCAACACCACTGGGAGCTTTTTTCTGAACTTACAGTGGTCACAGAGATCACAGTCTAATGAGAGAGACAGGCAGTTCAAATAAAATGGTAACAATAGGAACTTTAGGAGCCAGAGGAGGAATCTCTGCTTCAGAGGGGATGCCACGATCAGGGGAGGCTTTTGGTGGAACAGGGCCCAAGCTGAGGTTGGAACAAGATGCATGTATTGATTGACTATAGGGAGAAAGGCAAGCAGAAAGAGTACAAGTGCATTCCAAACAAGGGAAGCAACAGTCATTCAACAAATATTTGTATTAGACACTACAGACCTAGTGGTGCCAATATAATCCATTAATTACATTTATGTTTGGGGTTACAAAGGCACAGACAGATTATAGCCTGGCTACCACACTTTCCGAACCCTACTCTGTTGCCAAGTGATGTTCTAAGCATTATATTTATAATTCCTCACAGCTAATAAGGAAACAGGCACAGAGAGGCCAAGCTGCTTGCCTGCAGTTACACCGCTGGTAAAGCATAGAGCCAAATTCAAACCCAGACAGACTGACTCTTAACCATAAAGAACAGAAATCAGTAGTTGGAGAAGGAGTAGGATCTAGATAGATCAAGGAAAGTTTTGATAAAATGGTGATGGAATAATTAGTAGGATTTAACCAGATAAGGAGATGGAAGAAGAATGCGCCAAGGGAAGTACAGCCCTGGAGGAATTACTTCTTTTCTGACCACTGGACCCCACCACCAAGTCTATTATAGACACACTGCCCCTGAGTTCTTAGAGCAACGAGGCTGCAGAGCTTTGGAGATTTTATTCTAAGAACAAAGAGCACCCAGTGAAAAGCTTTAAGAAGAACAAGATTAAATTTGTACTTTTGAGATCACTGTCACTGTTGAATGGAGAACACATTGGATGGAGACAAGATTGGGGGCAGGAAAACTAGTCAGAACACTATTTTAGTTGAATTCAATTAAGATGTGGTGATGGCTTCCATCAGTGGTGGCACAAAAAGGTATTAGACAGATTTGGGAAGAAAAAAAAATAGGAAGTTAAAAAAAAAAATTAGGAGGTGCGCTAAAAAGGAGACACAGGAGGAGAAAGAGGTTTGCAAGGAAGAGCACGACATGATCACATGGTTCCATATGACCCCAGTGAAGGGTGAGTATCCGTGTGGATGCGTTTCGGGGAGGTGAGACTAGAGAAAGGCAGGCGCTAGACCATGAAAGGCCTTATGTGTTAAGCTAAGGACTATAAATTTCCTCCTGGGCCGGGCGCGGTGGCTCAAGCCTGTAATCCCAGCACTTTGGGAGGCCGAGACGGGTGGATCACGAGGTCAGAAGATCGAGACCATCCTGGCGAACACGGTGAAACCCCGTCTCTACTAAAAAATACAAAAAACTAGCCGGGCGAGATGGCGGGCGCCTGTAGTCCCAGTTACTTGGGAGGCTGAGGCAGGAGAATGGCGTAAACCCGGGAGGCGGAGCTTGCAGTGAGCTGAGATCCGGCCACTGCACTCCAGCCTGGGTGACAGAGCGAGACTCCGTCTCAAAAAAAAAAATAAATAAAAATAAAAAAATAAAATAAAATAAAAAATAAATTTCCTCCTGAAAGCTAAGATCTGTGATGACAAGTTTTCTTTTTCTGTGTAAATTGCATATATGTATATTTTTTTCTGAATAATCTCAGATTTACAGACAAGCTCTAAAAATGGTCTGGTCCAGAGAGTTCCTGTATACTTTTCACTGAGTTTTTCCTAGTGTTAAGATCTTTTTTTGTTTTGTTTTGAGACAGGGTCTCTCTCTATCACCCAAGCTGAAGTGCAATGGCATGACCACAGCTACTGCAGCCTCGACCTGCCAGGCTCAAGCGATCCTTCCATTTCAGCCTCCCGAGCAGCTGGGACTATAGGCAGGTGTCACCACTCTTGGCTAATTTTCTTACTTTTTGTAGAGACAGAATCTCACTATGTTGCCCAGGCTGGTGCCAAACTCCTGGGCTTAAGTGATCATCATACCTCCGCCTCCCAAAGTTCTGGGATTACAAGTGCAAGCCACTGCACCTGGCCCCTTATGTTAAGATCTTACACAACCATGGGACATTTGTCAAAACTAAGAAACCAGCATTGATACCTTCTCACTAAGTTCCAGGTTTCACAGGTTTTTCAACCATGTTCTTTTCTGTTCCAGGATCCCAACCAGGATAGTTCATTGTGTTTTAGTCGGAATATCTCCTTAGGTACTTCTTGGCCAAAACAATTTTTCAGTCTTTCTTTTTCCATGGCCTTGACAGTGTTGAGGAGTACTGATCAGATGTTTTGCAGACTGTCTCTGGATTTGGGTTTGCCTGATGTTTCTCTCATGATTAGATTGGAGTATTTAAGGCTTTCAAGTATGGAAATGACACTAATAAAGTTTTCATTAAAAAAGATCACTCTGGGGCCAGGCGCAGTGACTCACACCTGTAATCACAGCACTTCGGGAGGCCAAGACGGGTGGATCACCTGAGGTCAGGAGTTCAAGATCAGCCTGGCCAACATGGTGGAATCCCATCTCTACTAAAAATACAAAAAGTAAACAGGAGTGGTGGCAGGTGCCTGTAATCCCAGGCACTTGGGAGGCCGAGGCAGAATTGCTTGAACCTTGGAGGCAGAGGTTGCAGTGAGCCGAGATCTTGCCACTGCACTCCAGTCTGGGCTACAGAGCAGGACTCCATCTCAAAATAATGAATGAATGAATGAATGAATGAATGAACGAACAAATGAATTAAGGATATAAGTGCCTATATATTCATTAATCTAATGTGCAATATTTACCAAGTGCCTAAGATGCACAGTTTTAGCATTTGACACCCAGGATGCATCTAAATGAATATAAATTCACTAATTAATTGATGCTTTCAATAAACACTTTGTGAACAGCTACTACTCTATGCAAGGAACCTTCCTAAGCATTAAAGGGGCATCATACCTCCAGTAATACATAAAGTTTTAAAAGGAAGACTGACCTGAAGCCCCGCCAGTGTCTTTATCCAGCAGATGTCATGGGATATCACACTGTGTTAAAAGGGTGGTGAAACAACATCTGTTCCGACCCTACTGTCTAATTGAGAATTTGTAATAGTTTTTTACAGTGGCCAGATTTATCTGATAATTATCATTATAATGGTCAGATTAATCATGATCTCATAGCAATTTATTGAATTCTACATTCTTAGTATTATTCTCAGTGAATGAAAAACCTCTATTTTCACTCAGCAAAGGTAATGTTTGGGCCATAACAATTTCCCAATTCTATCTAAATATTAATTTTAGTAGACAATCTTATAACTTAAATCTATTCCTTAGGAGAGGAACGATAAGTACTTCTTTTTAGACATGGTTTTTTATGAGTATTAAAAATAAGACAAAAGAATTTTTTCATCATTAGTTATAGAAACCATCTGTGAAATGGCACATTTTCATGAGTAGAGGTCCTTTGCCAAGATGTCTTACTCTTGCAGGGTGGAGGAACAGAGAATGAGCCAGAGGCTTAGAAACTACTGAAGCACCGAAGTCAAAATTTGGTTCACTGGTACAATCTGGTGATATCAACTGGTAATTACATTTTTTGGAGAAATGTCAGAATAAACATATAGACAATTGTATGCTTCCTGATCTAGTTAAAGTGCAATGATCTAAAGAGCGCTCTTCCCAGTAAACATTCTCTTATTACAATTACAAAAAAATCCAAAAGAAAAATAAAAAGGGAGAGGGGAAAAAAATATTCCCAGAATAGGAAGGAAGAGGACAAGATGCACAGCAGAGAGACCAGACTGGGGACTATTGCAGGAAAGAGTTCAGGGGAAAGATGCCGGTGGCCTGAATTTGGTAATAGGAGATGTAAGAAGAGATCCTTGTAGATGGAATCTACGGGCCATGGAAACTGACTAGATAGAGGGCTCAAGAGGAGAGAAGAGTTTCTGGCTTCTGTCTTAGCAGCTTGTGGGTGGTGGTGCCATTCACAGACCCAGGGAGCCCCAAAGGAACAGCAGGTTTGAGGAGAAAGGAATGAATTTAGCTGTGGACTCACAGGCAATGGGATATTGCCTCTGATAGCGCTGCTTCTCTTCAGTCCTTTCTAACCTTACAGTTTAGGTGATCTTCCTCATTTTCCCATAATTCTCTGACCACTTATTCAACATTCTTTTCTAAAATTCTTAGTTATGCCTCCTGTAGATCCTGTATTACTATGAAATAGTGAGTATTCAGAGTGCCACCTTTGCTTCTAGCTTCATGACCATGACACATTTGTTAAAACGCAAAACCAAGATTGGTACACTACTATTAATTAAACTCAGTTTTAACCAATTTTTTTCACAAATGTTGGGTTTTTCCTGTTCCAGGATCCAGTCTAGGATAGGTTTCTCTACTTTTCATGGGAAAAGCAGAGTGCAAAATTCTCATCCCACCTTTGCCACTTCCCAGAAATATAAATTTAAAATTAAATAAAAAGCTCTGAAATGTATCTTCATTCACAAAATGAAAATACTACTAATACGACTTCTACTTTATTCAGCTCGTTTTGTAAGAATCACAAATGTAGTATATGGGTGCCCTGAAACACTTTGAAATATTTAAAGCTGTACAAACATAGGGCTGAATTTTTGTGAGTTAATTCTGACTCTTTATCATTTGCTGCTAATAGGAGTAGAACTAGGATGTGGTTGAACAACACAACTAGATAATCAAAACATTATCTACATTTGGCTTAGAAATGTACTTTTCAAAATCATTTATATTTAAATATAGGTTCCATTATACAGGATGAATAAGTTCTGGAGATGTAATGTATAGCCTGGTGACTATAGTCAATAATACTGTATCATGTACTTGAAATTTGCTAAGAGAATTGATCTTAAGTGTAAAATGAACTATGTGAGGTGACGGGCAAGTTAATCAGCCTGATTGTGCTAATTATTTAACAATGTATATATCTATCAAAACATCATGTTTACTGCTTTAAATATATATAATTGGTTGCACGTGGTGTCTCACACCTATCGTCCCAGCTACTCGGGAGGCTGAGACAGGAGGATCTCTTGAGCCTAGGAGTTCGAGGCAACAGTGAGCGATGATCATGCCACTACACTCCAACCTGGGTGACAGTAACACCCTGTCACTAAATAAATAAACAAATACAAGTTTTATTTGTTAAGTATACCTCAATAAAGCCAGGAGTAGGGAAGAAAGAAAATAAATAAAATAAATAGGAGTGCATGTAGTATCTATATATAGACACATCCATATTTATATGCAAATCCTGGCAATTTAGTTCAAACAAAATATTTATATACATATATTCTTCTTCTTCTTCTTCTTTTTTTTTTTTTTTTTTTTTTTTTTTTTTGAAGACTGAGTCTAGCTCTGTCACCCAGGCTGGAGTCGAGTGCAACGACCCAATCTCGACTCACTGCAACCTCTGCCTCCCGGGTTCAAATGATTCTCCTGCCTCAGCCTCCCAAGTAGCTGGTACTACAGGCACACACCACCAAATCTGGCTAATTTTGGTATTTTTTATAGAGATGGGGTTTCAGCTTCCCAAAGTGCTGGGATTACAGGCGTGAGTCACCATGCCCAGCCTCATATATTCTTTCTTTAGAATAGCTAAGACTACACCACCATGCCCAACTAATGTTTTTATTTTTTTGTAGAAGCAGGGTCTCCCTGTTTCCTAGGCTGGTCTCAAACTCCTGACCTTAAACAATCTCCTGCCTGTGCCTCCCAAAGATATTTAGAAATTCTGGCAATTTAGTTCAAAAAATATGAATGTCAAACTGAAGACACACCCAGAAGGTGCTAAGAGGCCCGTTCTCTTCCTTCTGATCCCACTCAGCTCCTTTCTATGAACAATTTCATCCTGGGAAAGAACAAGCCAATGCCCACCTTCATTCCCCAAGCCAAGCACACCCGTCCTTTCTCCAAGGCTCCTTCAGATGGCTTCAGCATGTGAGTTTCAGAAAACCACTTAATGAGATGCAAAGAGAAGAACAGCATAGAAAGTTCATAAAATCTTTACCTACTTGAGCACGCCCCTGAAAAACAAATTAAGCCAACTCTTATATGAGCTATTAACAGATGTGACAGCAAGATGTGCTTGCAGCAATAAAGCAGAGGCCCATCAGAAGAAAACCATTTCATATCTATAACTAACTGCCACATCAGCCTCCTCACCTGCTTCCTTCCTCAGCCTTTGACCAGCTGGATAGCTCTTCTTAGATGACTATATCAAATGAAACAACAATATCTTCAATTTCAAGCCGAATTTATAGTCTGTGTCTACAAGAGTGTAAAATTTATGTCACTTCTTTCTGAAGCTTCTTATCTTCTTACTCTCATTTTCCCTTTGCTCTCATTTTTCTCAACCCTAATTTTTACTTATTTTTGATCTTATGATATATGTACCTTCATAAACTATCCTTGTAAACCACTTTTTTATGGTAGGCAGACTATCATAAAACAATCTTTGTGAACTATCTTCACAAATCCTTTTAGGAACAAGACAAAGTAAAATGCATAAGTGAACAAGAACAAATAAATAGATAAATAATTGACACTGTGTTCACTTTTCTTCCCCTAAGTTTCAGTCATTTGCCTTTCCCAAGACATGAGCTCCACAGAGTTTCCAGCATCCGTCTCTGCCTGCCCCCACCCTCCCCACGAAAATACGTATTCACCTACCTCATGAAAAATATATATGTAACTTCGTGCCTAAGTACTATGTATCATTCATCTTCACAAATGTCATCTTATTTAATCCTCCCCAGGCTCAGAAAAGTTAACATATTTAAGTATATTCAGATTAAGTGGAAGAACCCAAATTTGAACCCTGGTCTATCTGACTCAAAATCTTATGGTCTTTCCACCACTCCACCCAACTTTCTGATCTCAGAGGGTCTGACATCTACCAGGATTGAAACACTACACTGCGAGCCTCTCATCCTTGTTTATTTCCAGTGTCACACTTGCTGGAGTCAACCTGGGGGACATTTCTGCAGCCTGTCTCCTTGTCTCCATAAATCCTCTGTCTCCAGCTTTCAACTTTGTCTTACTACAGGCAGAGAAAAACAGTTTGCCAAAAAAAAATGTATCCATGCCATTCTGTGGAGTATTCAATTCCTGTGCCCAGGCTATTCTGTAATCTACCAATATCAGTTTGAATTTAAGAGATGACTTCATTTTTTTTTTTTTTTACTCTAGACCTCAACTCTTAATTCTTCCTTGAATTTTCAGATCTCTGTGGAATATCTCTACTGGCTATTTTTACTATTACCCTAAACTTCAGATTGTATTCCCTATAATTAATCTCCCTTTATCTGTTCTATCAGTGAGATAAGATCTCCATTCTCCCAGAATAAACATTTTAGATTATTTTGTGTGTGTGTGTATGTAGACAAAATGGAACTGGTGAGTTTAATGGTCACTCAATGCATCAAAACATATTTTAGATTAGTCACTTTAGCACATGCCTCCACATTAGTCAAAAACAGACTTCCAGAATAATATTCAGCCATTAAAAAGAATTAAGTACTGATACATGCTACACAGTGAATGAATCTTGAGAACATTATGCCAAATGAAAGAAATCAGACACAAAAGGTCACAAGCTGTATGATTCTATTTGTATGAAACATCCAGAATCCATGAATCCACAGAGACAGAACACAGATTGGTGGTTTCCAGAGCTGGAGAGAGAGAAGAACAGGGAGCAACTGCTTTTAATATGTAAGGAGTTTGTGAATGTACTAAATACCACTGAATTGTTCACTTCAAAATGGTTCATTTTGGCCAGGCATGGTGGCTCATGCCTGTAATCCCAGCACTTTGGGAAGCTGAGGTAGGCAGATCGCTTGAACTCAGGAGCTCGAGACCAGTCTGAGAAACATAGTGAAACCTCATCTCATTAAAAAAAAATTTAATAAATAAATAAAATGGTTCATTTTATGTTGTGTAAATTTCATCTCAATAAACTATTTTTTTAATAAACTTCCAGCAAGTCCACCAACCTCCAATAGCTTCCTATTTCATTTTATTCTATCCTCTGATGAGAAAGTCATAAATACCCCTAAACGTCAACACTTACCTCCTCAACAAACTTCACAAGTGCCCACCTGGCCTTATCTCTCTGGCCAGGAGTCTCAATGTCCACCTAAAATTCTCCAATGTCCATCCTAAGCCTCCTTCAGCTTGTTCTTGCTTCTCTGGGCATCTCTCTTCTCTAAACTCTTTCTGCATTCAAAAGAAGACATACATGCGGCCTGCCACCATATGAAAAAAAAGTTTGACATCATTGTTCATTAGAGAAACGCAAATCAAAACCTCAATGAGATACCATCTCACATGAGTCAGAATGGTAATTATTAAAAAGTCAAAACATAATAGGATCAGGCACAATGGTTCACACCTGTAATCCCAGCACTTTGGGAGGCCAAGGCAGGCAGATCACTTGTGGCCAGGAGTTCAAGACCAGCCTGGGCAATGTGACAAAACCCCTTCTCTACCAAAAATACCAAAATTAGCCAGGCATGGTGGTACATGCCTGTAGTCCCAGCTACTCAGGAGTCTGAGGCATGAGAATCACTTGAACCCAGGAGGTAGAGGCTGTAGTAAGCCGACACCATGCCACTGCACTCCAGCCTGGGCGACAGAGCAAGGTCCTGTCTCAAAAAATATATAAAAACATAAAAAAACATGCTGGCAAGGTTGCAGAGAAAAGGCCATGCTTATACACTGTTGGTGGAAGTGTAAGTCAGTTCAGCCATTGTGGAAGACAGTGCAGCGATTCCTCAAAGAACTAAAAACAGAAATACCATTCGACCCAACAATCCCATTACTGGGAATATACCCAAAGGAATATAAATATTTCTATCATAAAGATATGTGTCTGGTCATTGCAGCACTACTCACAATAGCAAAAGCATGGAGCCAACCTAAATGCCTATGAATGGCAGGCTGCATAAAGAAAATGTGGCACAGATATACCATAGAATACTATGCAGCCATTAGAAAGAACAAGATGGTGTCCTTTGCAGGGTCATGGATGGAGCTAACATAGGAACAGAAAACCAAATACAACATGCTCTCACGTATAAGTAAGAGCTAAATAATGAGGACACATGGACACATAGAGTGGAACAACACACACTGGGGACCATCAGAGGGTGGAGAGGGGGAGAAGGGAGCAGATCAGGAAAAGTAACTAATGGGTACTAGGCTTAATATTTGGATGACAAAATAATCTGTACAGCAAACCCCCATGACACAAGTTTACCTATATAACAAACTTACACATGTACCCCGAACTTAAAATAAAAGTTAAAGAAAAAAAAAAAGCATGTAGTGTTTTAATTTAATACACATTATCTGTATTTCTTTTGAGGCAAAATACCATGTCAGGTATGTCATTGATTCTCACACTGCCTATTTTACTCTTGGGAATACAGGAAGAGCTTAATAAATGCTTCATTGATTACTCATTAACTACTACTCAGGAAAGTTAATCATCTATTTCACCCACTTCTCCTGCTAAGCTACAGTTTCCCCTTTGTTTGGTGCAATTTCCAACTCGCTATTTTCACTCCCTTATTTAGTAAGAAATCATTTCTCTAGTTTACGAGAAATGGACTAACTACATGCCACTAAGAAAGAAACACCACTAATACACCCAGTCCCAGAATCTATGAGATGGGGTAAGAATGGTGATTTGCAGTAGCCATCTTTCCTTCATAGGGAATTTCTCAAACTGCATCCCTTGTATTTGTTGTGTTCTATAGAAAGAACAGATAGTTACAAATGGAAAGACTAAAACAGATCTATGAAACTAAGCTTAGGAAATAACACGTTAATATATGTCCCTCAATTAAAAAACAAACAAAACCAAAAATAAATCATTAATTAAAAACAATCATTTGTCCGACCAACTCCCTTTCACAACCTTCTTCACCCTCCCTTGTCCCATATATTTATTGCGTGGCATAAGGGGAAAACATTACTATGCTGAAGCTTATATATAAGTGGTTCTGCTTGAGTAAAAGGGGGACATATGGAAACCAGCTAACAGCAAGAGTTCAAAGAGAGAAGCTGGCGGAAGAGGAGACATGTTGACTCGGGATTTGGGACATCCCGATGTGTAAATGTTTATAAGTCTGATAAGAATAAAGACAACCCTAATACATCTTTCAGTTTTAAGTAGCTTTCTTTTTTGAGAAGCAAGAAGTGATCATGGCTGTTTGTGCTGGGTTCTATAGCAAAGGTTGAGAACGTGGGTAGGAACAAGATATAGACAATCACATGAAATAGACATAGATCCAAACACAGTGGGACTCTGATAACGATTAAAACCAGCATAATAAAGAAATCCTAATTATCTCTAACATCAGAGATTTGCCATTTTCATGGCATCATGATTGTGTCATTGTGTTTCTATAATACACGCTGGTAAAGTCCATAGCTTTGTTGTTTCATACATTATACATGTATTTTTTCCAGGATCAAGCTGCTTCTTTTAAAAACGTATTTTTAATGTTATATTTCATGAGCAATTCCAGTCTGGCTTCAGAGCAACATTTTTCCACCCACGTGGGAAAGTGTGCCAAACCTTCAAGGTTTTGCAATACTCTTTTGTAGTATTCCTTTTATCAGGAAATCAAGCAAATATTAATTTTTTTCAAAAGGGAGAAGTCTGCTTCCCCGCCAAACAGCCAGGTTACAGTGTGATATAATATGAGCTCTCAACACATTCTGTATGTTTTCCAAAGACTTCAGTCGAGACACCACGGGAGTTGTTAGCTTCAGTGAAGGCTCACATGCTGAATTAAGGGCTCAATTTGTTCCAGAACCCCTTAAACCTTTTTTTGGGGGGGACTGGGGGATGGAGTTTCGCTCATTGCCCAGGCTGGAGTGCAATGGCACAATGTTGGCTCACCGCAATCTCCACCTCCCAGGCTCAAGCAATTCTCCTGCCTCAGCCTCCCGAGAAGCTAGGATTACAGGCACGTACCACCACGTCCGCCTAGTTTTATACTTTTAGTAGAGACGGGGTTTCTCCATGTTGGTCAGGCTGGTCTCAAACTCCCAACCTCAGGTGATCCACCTGCCTCAGCCACCCAAAGTGCTGGGATGATGGGCGTGAGCCAACACACCTGGCAACCCTTAAATCTTTTCATGAACAAATAAATATATAGTTTAAGGCTCTTGGTATCTTTTTTCCTAACCATTCATAGAGTCAATAATTTCATTTTTTCACAACCCCCAGATTTCTCAAATGCAGTAGTTATTAGACATCCTGCAGTGGGCTAAGAACCCATCCTGCAGTGGAATCATTTTTTCAACACAGACTATCTATACCATTAAAAGAAAAAAATACAGGTTTGAAAGCAGAAATGACCTGGTCTCAATTCACAGACAGGACATTACCTCTAAGAACTACAAAGTGCCTTTATTTTTTGAGGTTTAAATACATTTTAAAGGCACCATAGTGTTGGTTCAAAGAAGAAGAAAGAGAAGGAGATTATTAAAAGGACGTTGGGTGAAATAAGAAAAAAGTCAGAAAAGAAGGATTGCCAAGAAATTTAGTCTCTAGAACACACTGCAGGCTTGAGATTAAGTTTTATTTCTCTCCAAAATTTCTGGATGGAATTGCATCTGTAGGAATCCTGGCTCAGAGGAGTCCTCTTGGAAAATCAATGTATCATAAAATCCAGAATTATTTCAGTTTTAAACACCATCAACATCAAACCAACACCAACTAAAAACTAAATAAGTGAACATGCAATTCATTGGAGACAACCACAACCAACACCATGTGCAACTCAACTTAGAACTCACTGAGGGAAGAATTATTCTCCCACAGTTTAGACTAACAAATCCACATTCTTAAAGTTTCTCAGACGTCTAATTAAAAGAAGCCCTCTTGGATGATAGAAATATGCCTATGCATATAATGACTCATCCTACGGCATATCATTTTAAGCCTGTAACTCATTATCAATTAAATAACATAGGGTCTGGAATGCAATGATAGATGTTAAGGCTGGCAAAGGAATGAGGCCTCACACTAGCAACTGTGTGTGTGCATGTGAATGTGTGCATATGTGTGTGTGTGTTTGTCCCACCCATGAATATAGTAGTGTTGACAAATGAAGCCATTTGGAGCATTCGTTTTCTGAAGTTCCTTGTTTGATCAGGCCACAGTGGCTATTTGATTAAGCCATTATAGGCCTCCCTATTTGCCAATGAGGAAATCATGACGAATAATGAAGGCTCTTTCAAGACCACACATAGAAACATGTAACATCCCTCAGAAACTGAGCTCAACCTTGGAAAAAAGAAATCATCCAGCATTTGTCAGACCCATTTATCCATTCACTGCAAAATGCCTATTAAGCACACCCCAACAAGTTGTGTATTCAGCAAGCGTTGTGCAACCAGTCACTATGTAACCTGGCTCAACCTACTCAGAAGAAAACCATCCTGGGGGCTAAGAGGCAGAGCATCAATGCTTCTGATTGGTAGCTCCAGCTGTGAAATACCTTGTAAAAGAAACAGTGGGCAAACCTGAGAGCAATGCAATTTCATCCTTTCACAGCAAATAGTATGAATTACCACTTGATAGTCAATCATTTCCTTAGACTTACACAGTCTCCCAGGAGAAGACAAGGTAGTGATAATGAACAGGGGACAGACTGGCATCCTTCTCCATATGAAAATGGAGTCCAACCAGATGTTATTTTTTTTTTCTCTTTTCAGACAGGGTCTTGCTCTTCTGCCCAGGCTGGAATACAGTGGTATCATCACAGCTCACCATAACCTCAAACTCCTGAGCTCAAGTGATCCTCCAGCCTCAGCTTCCCAAGTAGCTGGGACTATAGGCATGCACCACCATACCTATTTTTTTTTTTTTTAATTTTTTTGTAGAGATGGGATCTTTCTGTCTTGCCCAGGCTAGTCTTGAATTCCTGGGCTCAAGTGATCCTCTCAACTCAGCCTCCCAAAGTGTTGGGATTATAGGCATGAACCACAGCATCCAGCCATCCAGCCATTTTTTTTTTTTTTAGACAGAGTCTTGCTCTGTTAACAGGCTGGAATGCAGTGGCACGATCTCGGCTCACTGCAACCTCCACCTCCTGGGTTCAAGCGATTCTCCTGCCTCAGCCTCCTGAGTAGCTGGGACTACAGGCGTGTACTACCACACCCAGCTAATTTTTGTATTTTTAGTAGAGACGGGGTTTTACCATGCTGGCCAGGCTGATCTCGAACTCCTGACCTCGATCCACCTGCCTCGGCCTCCCAAAGTGCTTTGATTACAGGCGTGAGCCACTGTGCCTGGCCTGGACCCAGCCTTATGTTATTTCATATGACTTGTTTGAACATCAGAAACTTATTTTCTTTAATCCTGAGTAGCCAATGAGTTCACAGTATCACACTCTGAGAGACTGTAAATTCTACTTGGCAGATGAAGAGAGAGAAGTGACTTGTCTTTGGTCATAGTATGAATTAACAGAAAACTCCATGCAAATAAAAAATACCCATAAGATTTTCATTCCACTCTTTTAGATGCAAAGGAAAAGTCTAAATCATAGTTGTAAGCTTGTAGATATTAAGGCTATGCATATGGCTGTAATAGTAGTTTCTATATGAGATCAATAAACTTTAAATGGGTAGATTGTATGATGTGTGAATTATATCTCACTGAAGACTGAGAACCAAAGCTGAAGAACCAATACTTCCAGATTAAAAGGGCCCACCAAGTACCCAGTAAATACATTTAAAATGCCCTCCCCTAAACCATCTCATTGGAAAATTTCCAAACCCTAAGGATAAAAAGGAAGATTTGAAAATCTTACAAAGGCTGGGTACAGGGGCTCATGTCTGTAATCCCAGAATTTTGGGAGGCTGAGGTGGGCAGATCACCTGATGTCAGGAGTTGGAGACCAGCCTGGCCAACATGGTGAAACCCCGTCTCTACTAAAAATACAAAAATTAGCCGGGCATGTTGGTAGGCACCTGTAATCTCAGCTACTCAGGAGGCTGAGACGGGAGAATCGCTTGAACCTCGGAGACAGAGGTTGTACTGAGCCAAGATCATGCCACTGCACTCCAGCCTGGGCAACAGAGCAAGACTCTGTCTCAAAAAAAAAAAAAAAAAAAAGAAAATCTTACAGAGATTCTCATCTACAAAAGAATGAGAATCGTGCTCATTGGCACTGGACACCTGAAGACACTGGGACATAGTTCTCATTACTTTGAGGGAAAATGATTTTTGACATAAAATTCTTTATCCAACAGAACTATAAACCAAATATAAATCAAGGAGGACTAAAAACATTTTCCTCTAAGGCAATGTTTGTTAGAAGGTTTTGAAGGATTTACTACACAAAATGTGGATGAAAAAAAAAAAAGCAAGAAAAGAAAAAGATACAAGATTTAGAAAACAGTCAATTCAACCTAGCAGAACAAAAGAGAGAAGTCCCAAATGCCAGCTGGGGAACTACCTTGGAGTGGGGTGGGGAGGACCAACCAGATTGCAGCCAAAGGACAAATGGCTCCTAGAAAGTTCCCAAGAACATTCCCTTTATTCCATGAACTGGCTGCAATCTTTCAGAAATAAAAGCAAATTACATATGGGATAAAGGTAGATAAAGATATAAGTTTTTTAAATCCTCATGTCTCATAACAGGCATTTCCAGTAATAGGAAGTCAGGCCAGGTGTGGTGACTCACACCTACAATCCCAGCACTTTGGGTAGCAGATGCAGAGGATCACTTGGGCTCAGGAGTTTGAGACCACACTGGGCAACAAGGTGAGACCCTCTGTCTCTACAAAAATATCAAAAAATTAGCCAAGTGTGGTGGCACATGCCACCATAGATAGACAAGGGAGGTTGAGGCAGGAGGATCACTTGTGCCCAGGAGGTCAAGGCTGCAGTGAGCCAAGATCACACCATTGCACTCCAGCCTGGGAAACCAAATGAGAACCTGTCTCAAAAATAAATAAAGAAACCAAAGTAAAAATTAGAAAAAATAAAATAAGATGAGGAGCTTATAACCCAAACTTTGGGGTGTAACCAAAATATACACATCAACTATGGAACTTGGTAAACAAATAAACATTAAAAATGATATCTCGGCCGGGCGCGGTGGCTCACGCCTGTAATCCCTGCACTTTGGGAGGCCGAGGCGGGCGGATCACGAGGTCAGGAGATCGAGACCATCCTGGCTAACAAGGTGAAACCCCGTCTCTACTAAAATACAAAAAATTAGCCGGGCGTGGTGGCGGCGCCTGTAGTCCCAGCTACTCGGGAGGCTGAGGCAGGAGAATGGCGCGAACCCGGGAGGCGGAGCTTGCAGTGAGCCGAGATGGTGCCACTGCACTCCAGCCTGGGGGACAGAGTGAAGACTCCGCCTCAAAAAAAAAAAAAAAAAAAAAAATGATATCTCCAGGCTGAGCATGGTGGCTCATGCCTGTAATCCCAGCACTTTGGGAGGACAAGGCAGGTGGATCACGAGGTCAGGAGTTCGAGACCAGCCTGGCCAACATGGTGAAACCCTGTCTCTACTAAAAATACAAAAATTAGCCGGGTGTGGTGGCGGGCGCCTGTAATCCCAGCTACTCCGGAGGCTGAGGCAGGAGAATCGCTTAAACCAGAGAGGCAGAAGTTGCAAGTGAGCCAAGTTCGTGACATTGCACTCCAGCCCAGGCAACAAGAGCAAGACTCCATCTCAAAAAAAAAAAAAAAAAAAAAAAGATATGTCCCTTCCCCTATGGTGGGTGATTATTTTGATTAATTCTGCCTAAAAATAAAGCAAAGTTGTATAAAAGTGGTAACATTTGAGCTAAACCTAAATTATTAGTAGGATTTTGATGGAGAAAGGAAAAGCTGTATTCTAGCTTATCCTAAAATATATTCTACAAAAGGACAATTATGTGTAGGCATGCAAACCAAAAGCCAATTACACCTTCCAGAAAGGAACTATTATTTTTTAAAATACTCATCTGAAAAGAAGAAATATTCAGAATATTTTATGCTAAGCTCAGACTTACTTGTACCAGAAAATACTTTCTGAGCTTGTGAGTCACTTAGTTACTTAAAGAATAAAATTCTGAAAGAAACAAGATTGTATTGTGTGTCAGTGACCATGAAGGTTGAATTCATTTACCTAGAACAGTTTCTGTTGACTTAACTATGCTTTAAGTTTACTTCTCTAATTCTGCAATGAAAGTAGCAGAGCTGGTTACAGGGAAAATGTTCATATTGAATCACAGTTTGAGTGCTTTTGTTCTTTTTATTATTTTTTTCTTAGAGCATGCCTTGGTAATTTCTAACTCCAAGCTTATTTTATTGAAGTCTTTGATTTATAACTAAATCTGTTACTATGCCAACAAACTTGATCTACATATTTTATTTATTTATCATTGATTTTTTAAAAGAAATGAGATTTCTGTAACCAAAGTCAATTTGGAGTCAAAATAGATGATATACACTAAAATTTCATGAGGAGTTTTGCTATGAAGTCATTTGAGGAAACAAAAATCACAAGCACTTTTGAATTAAAACAAGTTTATTTTTGTTGCCAAATATTTTTGAAATAACAATTCTGCTTTTTAGCACCTGTGTGCTTTTTAGTTACACACACCAAAATGCTACCAGGTTGAGAGGAGCAATCTGAATGCTTTAAAAGCTTTAAAAAATAGATTTAGCAGGTAACTATGATTTTTTATACCATAAAATTTTATTAAAATCTCCTCTGTCTCTTGTTTATTCTTCCACTTTACATGTTTAATCTCAACTGCTTTCACATAACCTCATTTACTCAAGCAGAGATAAGACCAGTGGGAAAGAGAAAAACGTACCTTATTATTTCAAGTCGACAAATAGTTATTGAGTGCCTATCTTGTACACAGAACTATGCTAGGTGCTCTGGAGAATATGAAATTAGCATGATACCTGACCTTTGTCCTCAACCCTGTAGAGAGAGATCAAATCAATGGGGCATTGCAAAACAGTGCAATATGAGAATAAATGTTCATGGCATGGGAGGGGCACAGACAGTAACTTACAGACTCACATAAGGAAAGGCTCAGGTTGAGCTACAATGGAGGGAAATGATGGCCTCCAGAGAGCATCTCGGCCTTGGGGGATGAATTTAAAGGGTCAGATGGGTAGAGAGGATAAGCAAGCCCAGGCAATGACAGGAGCACAGAGGCAGAGACAGGAAGGGGTAGATTGTATTCGAAGTTCTAGTTTGGCCAAACTGAGATAAACTCACCATTAGGGAGAGTGGGATAAGATTGGAGTAGTTAGGAGCTACTTTGCAGGCAGTCTTGGAAGTATTATGCAGGCAATAGAAAACCATTCAAATGTTGTGAGATGGAAGATGACCCAGCAAAACCAACTTTTGGGCACATCCCTACTGCAACTCTGTATAGAAGAATATTATAGAAGTGTAGGATAGAAGGGTATTTGACTTCCTAGATGTGAGGTGATGGGAATCTAAATTATTAAAAATACTTAACTAGGAGGCCATTAGGCTGAGATGGCTCCAGTGCCTCGGCTTTCTATATCAGCAAATCAAATCCCAATTCAATGTAAACAATAAAACAAAATCTAAGCGTAACCAATTAGAAATCACCAAATAACCTTTAACAAGAAATCTGACCAATCAGAAACCACCAACTGACCTCTAGGGACTTTTCACATTGGCCAATCAAATGTATTTTCTCTGTCTTGCTTCCAAGAATACTTGATGTTTCCTCTCTCACACACTTCCCACGCCTCATGGAGAGCTGAACCACCTGAGGTCTGATGATGCCCAGTTCATGAATTGTTGAATGCTTAAATTCACTAAAAATTTTATATGACTAAATGTATCTTGTAACAGAATTATGGTTGGTGGTAGTAGAAAAAAAATAGAAAAGAAAAAATGGAAAAAAAAAAAAGAAAGAAAGAAAGAAACAAGAAAAGAGGCCAGGAATGGTGGCTCCTGCGTATAATTCCAATTCTTTGGAAGGACAAGATGGGAGGATTTCTTGAAGCCAGGAGTTCGAGACCAGCCTGGGCAACATAGTGAGATCCCATCTCTACAAAAAATTTAAAAAATTAAAAATTAGCAAGGCATGGTGGCATGTGCCTGTAGTCCTAGCTACTCAGGAGTCTGAGGCAAAAGGATCACTTGAGCCTAGGAGTTCAACGCTGCAGTGAACTGTGATGGCACCACTGTACCCTAGCCTGGGCAACAGAGCAAGACCCTGTCTCTAAAAAACTAAAAGATACTAAAAAAATTTTAAAAAGGAAAGAATCAATTGGGTTTGTGTATTGACTAATTTGAGACAGCTCTTAGATGTATTCATAAACATAACTATAAACTCCAATCTCAGTATGTCCAAAACTGAGCTCAGAATCTTCCTTCATCCAAACCTATTCTTCCTCTCGGTTCTTTATCTCAGTAAATGGTATCTTTATTCTTCCAGTTGCCCAAACCAGAAACTTAGATGGAGGATGATCCCTCATCACTCTTCCCTTCCCACAGCCCCATCTCTAATATAATATTATTATAAGTTAAAATATTATATATTATACTTATGTATTATACTATTATACTTATAATATTATATAAGTTATATTCCTCTACTATTTCTCAAGTCCACCCACTTCTTTCCACCTTTTTGCTATTTCCCTCATCTAGGTCACTGTCAGTTCTTGTGTGAATTATCACAGGACTCCTAAGACGTCTCCCTGCCATTCACTATTATTAAAAAGACAAAAAACAACAGATGCTGGTGAGGGTACTGAGAAAAGGGAACTCTTATACACTGTTGATTGGAATGTAAGTTAATACAATCACTATGGAAAACAGCATGGGAATTTCTCAAAAAACTAAAAATAGAACTACCATACAATCCAACATTTCCACTACTGGGTCTCTACTCAAAGGAAAGGAAATCAGTTTATCAAAGGGATACCTGCGCACACATGTTTATCACAGCACTATTCATGATAGCAAAGATATGGAATCAACCTACATGTCCATCAATGGATGAGTGGATAAAGAAAATGTGGTACATATACACTAGGGAATACTATTTGGCCATGAAAAAGAATAACACCATGTCATTTGCAGCAACATGGATGGAACTGGAGGTCATTATGTTAAGTAATATAAGCCAGGATGTAAGGACAAATACCACATGCTTTCACTTATATACAAGAGCTAAAAAACTTGATCCCATGAACACAGAGAATAAAATGATAGATACCGGAGAGTGGGAAGGGGGCAGGGATGAAGAAAGGTTGGTTATGGATACAAACATAGGGTTAGATAGAAAAATAAGTTATAATGTTTTATAGCAGCCTGGGATAACAACACTTAGCAACAATATTGTATATATGTCAAAGTAACCAGAAGAGAGGACTCAAAATGATATCAACACAAAAATGATAAACACTCAGGTTATAGATGCCCTGAATACCCTGAAAACACTCAGGTGACAGATACCCCAGATACTCTTACTTGATCATTACATATTCTATGCACGTATCAAACACTCATATGTATCCCATAGATATGTACATTATTACATATGAATAAAAGGAAAAAAAACTCCCTGCCATTCATCCCATTGTTCCCCAACTCATTTCCAAAACCATAGCCAGAATTATATTTCTAAATAATGTAAATCTGACATCAGCAACATTGCAATTTAAGCTACTCACATGTGCAAATAAAATGTAGCTGCTTTATTTTCTTTAATCATCATGGGTCCTCATCCAACAGAATAGTGGAAGAGAGTATAAAGCAGTTAAACCTGCCAATAGAGGGCACTTTCATTTCCTCTATTATTTTTAATACTGAAATATTCAGTCTCCATAGAGACTGTCAAAAATTGCCAATGCCAACTATATTGCAAGTGGTCATGGCCGGGTATAGGGAAAAGCTTTCAATTAGCAATAATCGCTCCTTGGATAAACCTCATTGGCTACGATACTGTCACCGCATGAAGCTCATTTCTTCTATTTTTACGTCTTTTTTAAGTAGTTCTAACTTCCCTGGAATTTTGTTGTAACTCGCAGACTTCCTCTCTCTCATCCTTTCAACAACAATTTCAATTCTTTTTTTTTTTTTTTTTTTTTTTTTTTTGAGAGGGAGTCTTGCTCTGTTGCCCAGGCTGGAGTGCAGTGGCGCAATCTCGGCTCACTGCAAGCTCCGCCTCCCAGGTTCACGCCATTCTCCTGCCTCAGCCTCCCGAGTAGCTGGGACTACAGGCACCCGCCGCTGCGCCCGGCTAATTTTTTTTTTCTATTTTTAGTAGAGACGGGGTTTCACCATGGTCTCGATCTCCTGACCTTGTGATCCACCCGCCTCGGCCTCCCAAAGTGCGGGGATTACAGGCGTGAGCCACCGCGCCCGGCCAACAATTTCAATTCTACAGCTTCTGGGAATCTTTATCCCACACATTGAAAAGATGAGGTTCCCCCAGGTGATGATTTCTCAATAGTACTTCCCTCTTCAATCAGCAATCCACTAAATATACTTCATTTTGTGTGTAAAACTTGGCTTACTTGTAAATACCCAAGTCAAGACTATTCCCTGTCCTGAAAGTTATGTATCTGATGCCTGGGTACTTTGTGACCTGGTGAACCCAGTAAATCAGCCCTTTAAAGATTCCAAAATCCTACCTGGGATAGCAGTGAGATGGCCTCCAAGAATTTTGAACAAGAACATTCAGATTATCCTGTGAATGTTAGGTATTTTTTGGTCTTGCAGATTTTTGCTTTTTTTCTTAAAAAAAGTAATAAGCTTATTGTAAGATGAATCCTATATTTGAAAATCAAGATGAATGGAGGCATAGTAGCTATTAGTTTTGCCCATCTGCCACTCTTTCTCCGCTTTTCCTTCTGTGAACAGGCACCACCAACTTCACAACAGGGTTTTATGGGACTCATCTTGGAGTCTCATCTCTTCCTGGACACAGCAGTTGGTTTAGGGATGGACACATGAACCAAAAAGAACTACTGGGAATCTTCCCAAAATGTCGCTGCTGGGCTGCCAAAAGAAGAAGAATCTCTTATTTCTCGAGTCACTAAATCAAGGGCTGCTGCCAGACATGTCACCCTCTCTCTCACCTCCTCCACGAGGGAGAGCCAGGCTACCCATGGAAGAGAATGGAGCTGGCTTCAGAGGGAGGCAGAGACGAGACAGACAAATAGAGAGCCCAGACATCATTTAGGTTCTCAGTTCCAGTTGTCACTAAAGCCAGTGAGACATTTTAATCTGGTTCCGTTTGTCAGCACATTTCCTTTTGTTGTTTAAGCTAAAGTGGGCTTCTATCACCACAACCAAGAGTCTTAACAATTCAGGATGAAAGTGAGGATACACAAAATCAGAATGCTAGCGTTTGTTTCTTTGGATAAACAAGCAAATGCTGCAAAAGAACTCTAGAACTTCTTCCCATTCATCACAAAATGTAAAGTAAAGAGATACTTTCACCTTCCTATGAAGTCTCTCATTCACTTGGCACTATCTGACACCCACACAATATCAAAGACTTGCAGTGTCTTTCTTACATTGTTCCTATTGTTACATATTCAAAAAAATCTTGTTTTAACTTTTCTTAGTACATTATCTTATCAGTACCTTTGCATTTAAAAAAACAAACTTTAAGAAATGATTAACAATTTCTAATGCAAGATACCAGTTTCTCTCATTCCCAAGAGAAGGATAAGATGAATGCCTTATAATAAGATTTAGAGAGAAAGAAAAAACAGCTTTCCTTAGGCTGTTTTGACACATTGACCTGAGAGATCGTGCCGCCTGATCTCAGCAGGGAAGAGCTTGAGGAAGGCAGGCGATGGGCTAGGAAACAAGGGAGACAGACCCCCAACAAGGTGCATTTGCAACGATCCCCACCCGGGGTTCTCCTTGCACAGTTTCTTCAGTTGATTTGGAATGCTATAAATTTCTGGAACACCAGACACACCCAGGTTCCAATGGAAGTACAAAAACATATCCCACGCCAAATCCAAATTATTTTTGTATCATCTACAATTTGAGATTATGCCCTGTTCTTCCCCTTTCCCTTGGAGCAGATAAGCAAGAATCAACTGTGTAGTTATTAACTAAGAAGAAGAAAATGGGATTAATGGGTTGACGGGAGATGCTGCGGGGTCACAATGGACGACTTAGTAGAAGACTGTTTGGTTTCACATCCCCAGCTCAATCAGTGGCTTATGCAAGAGAGTGAGTAACTGCTTACCTCAATTTTACTGCTAGGTGAGAACAACATGTCCTTCCTCCTTCCTAGCATGCTGTGAAAACTAAAGAGATAACATCTTAAAATACCTAAATACTTGGAAAAAATGATTGCATACAAACATGATACTACCACCGCACCCCAAGGTAACATATATTTTCTTCATACACAGTACAAAAATTTTCCATAACATATCCCCCAAAATTTGAAAAGCCAAGGAATTTCTACTTGCTTTGTAAGTAAATCTCTTATCAAGAGCTTTAGAAAATGTAAAATGTAACCCTCTGCTATGTGCACTTACTTGATTTCAATAAATGTTACACATATTCAAGTGAGAAGAATATTTAGCCAAACACTTTAGCCAAGGATTAAAACCAAGTCTTTATAAATTATATATGAATGTTCCCTGAGGTTTGGAGGAAATAAAAAAGTATAATTTCAGGCTATTTTTTTATTCTAACTTTATTTTGGAATTTCAAAGTCACTGATACCTTTAAAAGATATATGTATTTTAAAACTTATCTAAAAGGCAAATATGACATGGTCCTTACTACATAAGAAGGACTTTACTGGCTTGTAGACTTATACATAAGAAATTGAAATTTTAACTTCTAAACTACAAGTTCAGATCTATTAATCACAATTGCAAAGTTCCAGGAAGAATTTTATGCAAAGTGCTGTAGATACCTAAATATGGATTAGGTCAGAATTAAATCTATTTCAAGTTAAGTGCCAACTCTAATCACTTGTTAGTCATTTCTGGAACCCTGTATTTAAAAAATTCTGAGGTCACGTCTAGTCTTAGCAATACAGAATACTGTGATCAATTAACAATATCTGCCACAGTCTCAGAAATGGGATATGGTGGACGTGGTGACATCAAAGCATTGTATGTGCCGTCTCTGGGGTATAAAGCAATTGTCCCTTAATATAGTAACACTTTCATTGTTAGTGATTACTGTCTAACTCAGAAGTTATTTGAATTAGTCACTGTTCTCCAAAAATAATAATAATAATAATAATAATAACAAATATATAGGATGGAAGGAGAGAGAGAGAGATAGAGATAGAGAGAGCTTTATTTTAAGGAATTAGCTCACACAAGTCTGAGGGCTGGCAAGTCTGAAAATTTAGAGGGGGAGCCCAGCAGGCTGGAGACCCAGAGAAAAGCTGATGTTGTAGTTCAAGTCCAAAGGCAGTCGGAAGGCAAAATCCCTTCTCCCCCAGGGGAACCTCAGTCTTTTCTCTTAAGGTCTTCAACTGATTGGATGAGGCCCCCCACCTCATGGAGGGTAACCTGCCTTACTCAAAGTCCACTCATTTAGATGGTAATCACATCTTTTAAAAAATCTTCACAACAACATCCAGACTCCTGTTTGACACAAATCTGGTTACTATGGCCTACCCATGTTGACATAAAAACTTAAACATCACAGCATTAAGAGTTATTTCTTGGTTGGGCGCAGTGGCTCATGCCTGTAATCCAAGGACTTTGGGAGGCCAAGGTGGGCAGATCACCTGAGGTCAGGAGTTCGAGACCAGCCTGGCCAACATGGCAAAACCCCATTTCTACTAAAAATACAAAAATTAACCTGGCATAGTGGTGGGCACCTGTAATCCCAGCTACTCGGGGGGCTGAGGGTTCAAGAATGACTTGAACCCAAGAGGTGGAGGTTACAGTGAGCTGAGATCATGCCATTGCACTCCAGCCTGGGCTACAAGGCAAAAACTCTCTCTCAAAAAGAAAAAAAAAAAAAAAAAGTTATTTCTTGTTGACAGTGTACTAAGTGCAGACCCCATGTTCTTGACATTGCCCAAACAGAATCATCTCACTATTTCTCACAATGATCCTCTGATGAGTGTATTATTATCCACTCTTCATAGATAAGCAAAGCAAGCCAAGATGTTAAGCAACTTTTCCAAGGCCAAGAACTAATCAGTTGAGAGAAGTCTTGCTAAAATAATGAGTTTCAATATTTCTCCAACCTCACTGTTTTAAATAGCACTTCTCGCCGGGCGCGGTGGCTCAAGCCTGTAATCCCAGCACTTTGGGAGGCCGAGACGGGCGGATCACGAGGTCAGGAGATCGTAGACCATCCTGGCTAACACAGTGAAACCCCGTCTCTACTAAAAAATACAAAAAACTAGCTGGGCGAGGTGGCGGGCGCCTGTAGTCCCAGCTACTCGGGAGGCTGAGGCAAGAGAATGGCGTAAACCCAGGAGGCGGAGCTTGCAGTGAGCTGAGATCCGGCCACTGCACTCCAGCCTGGGCGGCAGAGCGAGACTCTGTCTCAAAAAAAAAAAAAATAAATAGCACTTCTCTACATATCTACATAGCCTATATGCATATATATATATATATATATATATTTAATTTTTTTTCTTTTTTTTTTTTGAGACAGAGTCTCACTCTGTCACCCAGGCTGGAGTGCAGTGGTATGATCACAGCTCACTGAAGCCTTGTCCTCCTGGGTTCAGGCTATCCTCCCATCTCAGACTCCCAAGCAGCTGGGACCACAATACCCGGCTAATAATTTTTTTAATTATTTTTGGGAGAGAAGGAGTCCCACTATGTTGTCCAGGCTGGTCTTGAACTCCTGGGCTCAAATGATCCTCCCATCTAGGCGTCCCAAAGTGCTGGGGTTACAGGTGTGAGCCACTGTGCCCGACCTTCTACATAACCTCTCTAAAACCTCCCTAATTGCTTTACTCTCCCTCTGCATATGAATATACATAGGTCTATTCCATTTCATACTGTACTTAAACGACATGGGTGTTTCCCTACTAAAACCTTTCTGATTGCACGCAATTTCTTAAGCTCTGCCTCTCCTTCCCCATCTTTCACTCTCCTTCTGCCACAGGATTCAAAACTCAGGAGTGATGGCTGAAGGCAAAAGCTCCGATTCTCTCCTCAGTTGCATTTCTGGGCTCTCTCTTGGTACCAGTTGGCACTACGGACACCCCTTACCCCTTGAGACACTCTCTCTCCCCTCCATGGCTGCCAGGGAAGTCCTGCGCACTCATTCTCTGTTTGTGACCGTTTTCTGTTTCCTTTAATGGAGCCATTCTTAATGTTGGCTTTCTACGCACCTGGAATGTCTCTGCATCCTCTGCTCCAGGGCTCAGCAAGCTTTCTGTAAAGGCACAAATGGGAAGCACTTTAGCCTTTGCAGGCCATAGGGTCTCTGCTACAAGTGCTCTCCTCTATTATATCTCAAATGTATCTGACCACAGACAATACTAAAAGGATGGATGTGACTGTGTTTCAATAAAACTTTATTTATTGGCACTAAACTTGAATTTCATATAATTTTTAGGTGTCACAAAATATTATTTTAAAACAATTTCTCCATGATTTAAAGGCCATTCTTAGCTCACAGGCCGTATTAAAACAGATAATGTACCGTGCAGTAGATTGCCAACACCTACATTATAAACCCTAAATCATCTTTAAAATCTAGGTCAAATTTGACCTCCTCCCTAGAGCCTTCTGTAAGTACTCTAGGGTAAAGTGATATCTTCTGCCTCTAAGTAAACACATCTGATAACTCTCATCATTACCTGTTTCATATTCTCTATTGTTCCCTGACCCCTAAAACAAGGTTAGGTCGGGGCGCGCAGTGGCTCACACCTGTAATCCCAGCACTTTGGGAGGCCAAGGAAGGCAGATTGCTTGAGATCAGGTGTTCGAGACCAGCCTGGCCAATATGGTGAAACCCTGTCTCTGCTAAAAATACAAAAAAAAAAAATTAGCTGGGCATGGCGGCGGTCGTCTGTAATCCCAGCTACTCAGGAGGCTGAGGCAGGAGAATCACTTGAACCCAGGAGGCGAAGGTTGCAGTGAGCTAGGATGGTGACACTGCACTCCAGCCCAGGTGACAGAACGAGACTCCTCTCAAAATAAAAATAAAATAAAATTAAAATTAAAAATAAAACAAGGTTAAATATTTTACTGATTTTACACTTTTCACACATACAAATCCTCTTTCTCTCATATTGCAAAAACCCTTAAGAACAGAAACAATGTCTTACATTTATATATCCTTCATGATGCCTTGCAGATTGTAAGTCTTCAATAAATTCTGGTTTGTAAAACAATGTTAATATGTTAATATTAAATGTTAATATTAAAAATACATATAAATATATATGTAAATACATATGTGTGTGTATATATATACATACAGATAGATAGATAGATAGATAGATAGATAGATAGATAGATAGATATTTTCTTTTTGAGACAGAGTCTCACTCTTGCCCAGGCTGGAGTGCAGTGGCACAGTCTCGGCTCACTGCAACCTCTATCTCCCGGGTTCAAGCAATTCTCATGCCTCAGTCTCGCGAGTAGCTCAGATTACAGGTGTGTGCCTCTATACCAGCTAGTTTTTGTATTTTTGGTAGAGACGGTGTTTCGCCATGTTGGCCAGGCTGGTCTCAAACTCCTGGCCTCACGTGATCCTCCTGCCTCGGCCTCCCAAAGTGCTGGGATTATAGGCATGAACCCCTACACCAAAATACATATATTTTAAAAGACTATGTTGTCCAAATAAACTTCCTTCTTGCACAATAAATTGAGTGAATGGAGGTCTAAATGCCAGCTCTATATCAGGTACTTATAAGCTTTTACATTATTTCAATTAACTGTCATGACAGTCCAGTAATTGTAGGCAGCATTATCTCTAATTTACCAAAGAGGAAACTGAGGCTCCAAGGCAATTGAATTTCCCATGTCATCAAGATCTTCTAACTTTGAACTCCACACTTCTACATTTGCTTCAGTTCAGAAGAAAGAATTAAAAAGACTTTTTTCTGATAATTGTGGTTATTATCATCCCTTTAGGAAGCATATGGCCATGGACGAAGAGGATGAAAGCAAGTGTAAAGTTCAAAAATGCTCAAGGAGCTTATTTTACCCAGGCTCCTCTCCTAAAATCACGTCCATTCTTGACCTCACAATCCCATCTATCTCCAATTGCTGATTCCAGCTCAGTGCTGTCCCCTTCACTCTGCTCTGTTAAATACTAATCGGTCTTCCCATCTCAAGTCATGCCTCCTTCCCGTTCATTCTTCACTCTGTTATCAGAATGACCCTTCTAAAACACAAATTTGTTCATGTTACTTTGCTGCTTAAGCCCTGCAAAGATGTCCTTTTGCCCGTAGAAGGAGTCTACACCCTTTGAAACAGTACATAACGCTCTCCACGTCTGCCGGGTGCAGTGGCTCATGCCTGTAATCCCAGCACTTTGGGAGGCTGAGGCGGGAGGATCACCTGAGGTCAGGAGTTCAAGACCAGCCTGGTCAACATGGAGAAACCCGGACTCTACTAAAAATACAAAAAATTAGCTGGGCATGGTAGCGCATGCCTGTAATCCCAGCTACTCCGGAGACTGAGACAGGAGAATCACTTGAACCCTGGAGACAGAGGTTGCAGTGAGCCAAGATCACGCCACTGCACTCCAGCAAGGGTTACAGAGCAATACTCTGTCTCAAAAAAAAAAAAGTTCTCCACATCTGGACCCTACCTGACCCCCACCTCACCTGACCCCTCATGTGCCTTCATGCTCAGTGTTCCAAGTTCTCACAGTTGCACCATCAGGCCATAGACACTGTACTCAACCACCGCCCTCATGTCTGTTCTCTTCAGTAAATGGGAAGACAAAGGGGGACCTGGATATGAGTGGCACCATGACAAAGGCACAGGGTCCCATGCCTTGGAGCCCTTGGCTTAGAATTCTCTTCTCCTTCTTCTTTACCTGGCTAATCCTCACTCTTCAAGGCTCATCTTTTTAATAAATTAATGAAGACTTCCTCTTTTCTTCTGACCGTAACACCATCCTCTGATAGACATTTCCGCCTTTATATTATTTTACCATCCACATCCATCTCTTTTACCTTGTTTTACAAAGAGATTTTCTGCCTCTACACATTTAGTCACCTGATTACTAATCTGTTCTCCCAATGTATATGCTGCTGCTGAAGGGGCTGTTAGTGTTACCTCCATCTGTCCACTGCTTATGCTCCAAGGTAACCAGATGGAGCACATCAAAAAGTTCTAGAAGAAAAATTCTGTATTAACCAGGTGGGGTTGCTCATACCTGTAATCCTAGCACTTTGGGAGACCAAGGCGGGTAGATCACTTGAGGCCAGGAGCTCAAGACCAGCCTAGCCAACATGGTGAAATCCCATCTCTACTGAAAAATACAAAAATTAGCCGGGTGTGGTGGTGCATGCCTCTAATCTCAGCTACCCAGGAGGCTGAGGTAGAAGAATGCTTGAACCCAGGAGGCAGAGGTTGCAGTGAGCCAAGAGTGTACCACTGTATTCTAGCCTGGCCAACAGAGCAAGACTCTGTAAACAAACAAACAAACAAACAAACAAAAACCTCTCTGTATTTACATCTCCTACAGACAATATGACCCGTCTGCCTATCAAATGAGTATATTCTTTACTCAGAATACTCCCTTATGATTTCCCCACAACCCCCAACACCACCAACTCTTCAATATTCTTCCAGGACCTTAGGGGCCCAAGTCATCCAAGTGGACCACCATTTGTGGTAGACACAGCGGTACCACCGAATCTCCTTTCAAGGAAGGATTTGCTGCCCAGCTATAGGGGTGTTATCAGCAGAACAGGTATCAACTCCTCCTGGAGAGAACCCTTTTGACTGAGGTCAGGCCTTTCCCAAGGCAGCCCACATGTGCTGACTAAGAAAGGTAGGGATGTAAAGCCTCAGTCATTTGGGCCGAACATGGGACAACTCTGGTGGGCAGTGCTCACTCCAGAGCTCCCTGCTGGGTTGGCCAAGGCTTAATGGGGTCTATATTGCAAAGTCATGCATCGCTTAAAGACAGGGATACATCCTGAGAAATACATCAAGTCATCAGGCAATTTCATTGTTATGCAAACATCATAGAGCAGGAGTCCCCATCCTCAGGGGCCATGGATCAGTATCAGTTTGTGGCCTGTTAGGAACCAGGCCACATGGCAAGAGGTGAGCAGCAGGCAAGTGAGCATTACCGCCGGAGCTCCACCTCCTGTCAGACCAGCAGCAGCATTAGACTCTCGTAGGAGCAGGAACCCTGTTGTGAACTGCGCATGCGAGGGATCTAGGTTGCATGTTCCTCATGAGAATCTCACTAATGCCTGATGATCTAAGGTGGAACAGTTTCATCCCACTACCATCTTCCCCACCATCTGTGGAAAATTGTCTTCTACAAAACAGGCCTCTGATGCCAAAAAGGTTGGGTTCCACTGTCAAAGAGTGTACTTACACAAACCTAGATGGTCTAGCCTACTTCTCCTAGGCTACAAATCTGTACAGCATGTTACTGTACTGAATACTGTAGACACTTATAAGACAATGGTAAGTATGTGTATATCTAAACATAAAAGAAGTACAGACTGGGTACAGTGGCTCACACCTGTAATCCCAACACTTTGGGAGGCTGAGACAGAAGGATTGCTTGAGCACAGGAGTCTGAGACCAGCCTGAGACCTGTCTCTACTTTAAAAAAGAAAAAAAGAAAAAAAGAAAAGAAAAGAAAAGGTACAGTAAAAATATAGTATAAAAAAGATAAAAATTAGTACACCTGTATAGGGCACTTACCATGAATGGAACTTGCAGGACTAGAAGTTGCTCTGGTTGAATCAGTGAGTGGTAAGTGAATGTGAAGGCCTAGGACTTTGTACAGTAAAGTCCTGTAGATTTTATAAACACTGGACACTCAGGCTGCACTAATATATATATATATTTTTTGAGACGGGGTCTCCCTGTCGCTCAGGCTGGAGTGCAGTGGCGTGATCTCAGCTCACTGCAACCTCCACCTCCCTGGTTCAAGCAATTCTCTGCCTCGGCCTCCCATGTAGCTGGGATTACAGGTGCCCACCACCACGCCTGGCTAATTTTTTGTATTTTTAGTAGAGATGGGGTTTCACCATCTTGGCCAGGCTGGTCTTGAACTCCTGACCTCATGATCCACCCTCCCACCCCCCACCCCTAGGCCTCCCAAAGTGCTGGGATTACAGGTGTGAGCCACCATGCCCAGCTTACACTAAATTTATTTAAAAATACTTTCTTTCTTCAATAATAAATTAACCTTAGCTTACCATAACTTTTTCACTTTATAAACTTTGTAACTTTCTGACTCTTTTGTAATAACACTTCGCTTAAAACACAAACACATTGCATAGCTGTAAAAAATATTTTTTCTTTATAGCTTTACTCTATAACCTTTTTTCTATTTAAAACTTTTTTTTCTTTTTATTTTTTAAATTTTTTGTTTAAAACTAAGACACCGGTCATGCATGGTGGCTCATGCCTGTAATCCCAGCACTTTGGGAGGCTGAGGCAGGTAGATCACTTGAGGCCAGGAGTTCAAGGGAAATCCTATCTCTACTAAAAAATACAAAAAATTAGCTGGGTATGGTGGTACACGCCTGTAATCCCAGCTACTTGGGAGGCTAAGGCACGAGAATCGCTTGAATCCTGGAGGCAGAGGTTGCAGTGAACAGAGATCACACTGCTATACTTCAGCCTGAGCAATAGAGTTCCTCTCAAAAATTAAAAAATAAGACACAAACACACACATTAGCCTAGGCCTACATAGGGCCAGGATCATCAGTATCACTGTCTTCCACCTCCACATCTTGTCCCACTGGAAGATCTTCAGGGCAATAACACCAACGAAGCTATCATCTCCTATAATGACAATGCCTTCTTCTGGAATACCTCCTGAAAGACCAGTCAGAGGTTGCTTTATAGTTAACTTTTTTTTTTAATAAGTAGAAGGAGTACACTCTAAAATAATAATAAAAAACATAATATAGTAAAATGTAAACCAGTAACATAGTCATTTATTTATGATTATCAAGCATTATGTACTGTACATAATTTTGTGTGCTATGCTTACGTGCCTGGCAGAGCAGTAGGTTTGTTTATATCAGCATCAGCACAAACACATGAGTAACGTGCTACTCTTTGACATTGGAATGGCTACAGCGTTACTAGGTAATAGGACTTTTTCAGCTTCATTATAACCTTACGAGACCACCATTGCATATGCAGTTCAATGTTAACCAAAATGTCATTATGCAAGGCAAAACTGTAGTTTGACCTCTTCCTCTGCCCATTTCTGTTTTTTTCCACTTTTCTTCCTCAAGTGTGAATTCCTGATAACCATCTTGCCCATCTCAGTGGCTGTTTCCAGAAACCCTGAGCTGCAATAGCACTTCATCAAAAGGCAGCATGATAAGCATGGCAACTGGTTCTAAAGTCCCAGGAAAAAAAAAACAAAAAACAAAAAAAAACCTGTGTCTGAGTGGAAGAGACCATTTGGCTCTCTTTCTAATATATACACCACTCATCCCTGCCAAAAGTGAGAAGATCTCTTCAGATTACAGAGATCAATAGCCAGTAAGCCTTCTTTCTTTAGTCAATCAATCCACTGCACAATGCCTTGTTATCACTCCCAACTACACCAATGTGGCCAAGACATCTGCGACAATTCCCCATCCCCACCCTCTGCAAGTATGCCCATGCTCTGCCTGATAACACCATATGCAGAAATAGTCCCCTGGGAGAGTGATGAGACAGAACAGGGATCAGTAATCTTCCTCCCCATTCAGAAGGTTTGTACAAGTGTGTTAAGCGGATCCATCTTGCAAACTCAGAGAAAATAAAAATAAAATTCTCATTAGTTTGCATGTCAGGATTCATGCTGACAGTTTCCCATTTTCCTGTTCTGACCCACAGCGCCTCACACCTCACTGGGACGTGATACTTGCATCCATTTCCTAGGGCTGCCATAACAAAAGAGCACAGAGACCTGGTGCTATGGCTCATGCCTGTAATCCCAGCATGTTGGGAGGCCAAGGTGGGCTGATGGCTTGAGCCCAGGAGTTCGAGACCAGTCTGGGTAACATAGTGAGACCCCATCTCTACAAAAAAATAAAAATAAGAAATTAGCCAGACATGGTGGCATGTACTGGTAGTCCCAGCTACTCAGGAGGCTGAAGCAGGAGGATCAAGCCTGGGAGGTCAACAGTGCAGTGAGCCATGATTGCACCACTGCACACCAGCCTGGGAGACAGAGTAAGACCCTGTTTCAAAAAAATAATAATTATAAGCAGCACAAACTAGGTCACTTTAAACAACAGACATGTATTCTTTCACAGTTCTGGAGGCCAGACAGCCACTGGTGCGGTGTCTGCAGGATCATGCTTTCCTTGAAGGCTCTAGGGGAGAACCTTCTTTGGCCTCTTCCTAATTTCTGGTGGTTACCAGCAAACCCTGGTATTCCTTGGCTTACAGTAGTAGCATCATCAGTTATCAAGTGGCTGCCTCCTGTGTGTGTGTGTGTGTGGGTGGAGGGGAGGGGGGCGGGGGCAGAGGTGGAGGCATACACCTCATCGCACGATATTCTCTCTATCTCTGTCTAAGGTCTCTTTTCCTCAAAAGGACACAAGTCATACTGGATTTAGGGCCGACTCTACTCCAATATGATCTCTGGGATTTTTTTTTTTTTCTTTCATATTTTTCAGGAACAGGTTCTCACTATATTGTCCAGACTAGTCTTGAACTCCTGAGCTTAAGCAATCCTCCCACCTCAGCCTCACAAAGTGCTAGGATTACAGGTGTGAGCCACTGTGCCTGGCCTCCAATATGATCTCATCTTAATTTGATTACATTTTCACAGTCTTGTTTCCAAATAAGGTCACAGTCACAGGTACCAGAAGTTAAAAATTAAATATACTTTTTCCACCTGTCTGGAAACTGCCAATAAACATACCTTTTTGAGGGACACAAATTCAACCCACAGCAATACTACATTAGTACAACCATGAAATTCTTTATTGGATGCAATTCTCATATCCCCTATTTCTTGATACCATTAATAGAAGACTTCAGGAACTACACACATACATATGTGCATGCACAAACACACACACACACACACACACACACACTTTGGCCTCCACCCAAAGACTGACCACTTAGGCCTAGAATGAGGAAGGGGCTGATTTTAGAACAATGCTAACCTTAGTTTGCCAATACTAATAGCCTTGTATCCTGAAATGGTACAGTACCTGAAGTTTAAGAATCACACCCATGACATTTTGTTGAAATTTATCATGCTTGTAGTTAGAACCCATTAAATCTACTTATCTGACCTTGATAAAACTAAGCCAAGGCCAAGTGCGGTGGCTCACGCCTGTAATCCCAGCACTTTGGGAGGCCAAGGCGGGCTGATCACACGGTCAAGAGATCGAGACCATCCTAGCCAATTTGGTGAAACCCCATCTCTACTAAAAATACAAAAATTAGCCAGGCATGGTGCTGGATGCCTGTAATCCCAGCTACTCCGGTGACTGAGGCAGGAGAATCGCTTGAACCGGAAGGCAGAGGTTGCAGTGAGCCGAGATCGCACCACTGCACTCCAGCCTGGCGACAGAGCAAGACTCCGTCTCAAAAAAAAAGAAAGAAAGAAAGAAAAAAGAAAAGATTTTATTCATCACTAAAGCTGTATTTGATTTGTTTTTCTAGTAGAGAGATGGATTTCCACTGATCATATTCATTTTCCTGGTTGGCCTGGCTCAGGGGTGTGGTATCAGACCATAGAATAGAGTTGACTGGCCCGTATGTGACCTCACCTGCTCCATCCTCTTACTGACTGAGCTATTTGGTCATGAATTAAGTTGTGTTCTCCTTAAGGTTACATGCAAAACTGACTTTCATTTGAAAGCACTTTCGGTATATAACACAAGTGACATATTTCCTTTAAAGGACATCACTGTGAACATTATTAACAAGAGTTGCTCTTTTGAAGCATTCCCCAGTGGTCTGTCAGGTCACTGAGTTTTCACATGCTGGTCTAAAATTCAATCAAGCCATGACATGTTTCATTTTACGGGAGAAACTAGCCAGGATGGGTGGAGTGGTTCACGCCTGTAAACCCAACACTTTCGAAGGTCAAGGCAGGAGAATCACTTGAGCCCAGGAGTTCGAGACCAGCCTAGGCAACAACTACTTCTTTCTATGAAATTTACTTCAGAGAGTTTGCTCTCCTCTGTAAAAAACAACCATCACAGGTAGATATTTAAAATATATCTATCTAGCTAGTGCGTTAAATATAAACATCACAGGTACAAGAAATCAATACAATGGAAACGATAAGGCTGAAGGCAGGAACATTAGAAAAACACGAATAATGTTAACATACGCACATAACAAACTAAGAAAGGGGCCATTTTTTAAAAGCCTCATTTCAACCTCATTGCCATTTATCATGTGTTTATGTTCAGTATGTGTTTTAGTACCACATAATGTTAAGGACCACTGAGACAATAACAGATGATTCTGAGCTTTAGTCTTATTCACAGATTAAAAATGTAATGAATACCATGTCAGTCTGATTTCTGATACAATTTTTTTATTATTTTTTAAGGCAGAATCTCACTCTGTTGCCCAGGCTGGAGTGCAGTGGCTATTCACAGACGTAATCGCTACACAGTACAGATTCTGACTCCTGGGCTCAAGCAATCCTCCTGCTTCAGCCTTCCAAGTAGCTGGGACTACAGGCATGAGCCACGTACCTGGCTGTCTTTCTGATACAATCTTGATAGGTACATAATAAAATGCAAGCAAATCCATACGTGGATTTTTTTTATATGAATCTTTTGACAAACCCCTAAACATAGATACCTTATTTTATTTTATTTTGTTTTATTTTTGAGACAGAGTCTTGCTCTGTCGCCCAGGCTGGAATGCAGTGGCACAATCTCTGCTCACTGCAGCCTCTGTGGCCTCCCCAGTTCAAGCAATTCTCCTGCCTCCGCCTCCCGAGGTTGTGGGACTACAGGCACGTACTACCATGATCAGCTAATATTTGTATTTTTAGTAGAACTGGAGTTTCACCATGTTAGCCAGCTGGTCTCTAACTTCTGACCTCAAGTGATCCGCCTGCCTCAGCCTCCCAAAGTGCTGGTATTATAGGTGTGAGCCACCACACCCAGCCCATAGATACCTAATTTTAAAAAGGGAGAAGCGTGGCACTTAGAAGTCAAAACTTGGCCAGGCGCGGTGGCTCATGCCTGTAATCCCAGCACTTTGGGAGGCTGAGGCAGGCAGATCACTAGGTCAGGAGATCGAGACCATCCTCGCTAACACGGTGAAACCCCCATCTCTACTAAAAATACAAAAAATTAGCTGGGCGTTGTGGCGCACGCCTGTGATCTCAGCTACTCGGAAGACTGAGGCAGGAGAATCGCTTGAACCCAGCAGGCGAAGGCTGCAGTGAGCCAAGATCGTGCCACTGCACTCCAGCATGGGTGACAAGAGGGAAACTCCATCTCAAAATAAGAGAAGTAAGTCAAAACTTAAACAGATTGTCGAATTAGCACATGGAAATATATTCATTCATTCATTCATTCAGTGGATGTGTTTATTAGCAAAGATGTTTCTTTTGCCTTCTACTCTGTTCCAGCCACTGAGCTAAATACAGTAGGAGAGGGGAGGCATGTCAAATAGAACACATTCTTTATCCTTAAAGTGCCAGATGCTTTTCTAAGTTCTAGAATGTATTATCTTTTTCATTCTCATACTAATTCTCATAGTAAATCAGGGGCAGGTCAGGTTTTGTGAAGCATGAAACTCATACAATTTGAGGAATACACTTCAAGGAAAAGAACAGCATTAACCACTGCAATGCAATGCATTCTGTTTATCATTTTTCCCACGGGGCTTACAGTCTGGGCAGGAAGACAGACTGAGTAAATAGCTAATACGTGCTTGGAAAGATACATTGGTTCAACCTCAAATATTTATGCACACACACTATGTACAAGACATTCTTTTAGGCGCTTGGGATAAACAAAGATCCCTGCCCTTGTGAAGTTTCCATTCTAGCATGAGAGATTTTTTTTAATGTAGTGAATAAATAAATGGTATAGTATTAGAGGTTAATAAGCGCAATTTTTTTTAAAGTGCTAAAGGATAAGAGGGAGATATGGAAAACAGATTGTAGTTTTAAGTAGCATAATCAGGGGAGATCTCATTGCGAGGTGATATTTCAGCAAAGATTTGAAAGAGCCAAATGTAACCACATGGATATCTGGGGGAAGAAGTTTCCAGGCACAGGAATAGGCATGTGCTTAAGATACAGCAAGAAGGAGGTGAGCTGCTGAAGAAGTGATGAAGAGAGTGGCAGGAGATAAGTGTGAAAGTTAATGGAGTCAGGGGGTTGTTGTAAAACCATGTGAAGGATTTGTTTTTTACTATGAGATAAGGAGATATTGGAAGCAAAAGAGTAACAAGATCTGACCTACAATTTCAAAATGTCATCCTGGCTACTGTGTTGAATTTCTGGTAGCTCAGACCAGAATGGCAACAATGCAGATGGTGAGATATGCTAAGATCCTAGATATGCTTTGAAAGTCAAGCCAAGAAGATTTGTTGGGGAGGGATAATGGGGTGTGAGACAAAGGGAGGAGTCAAGAATGACTCCCAGGGTTTTGACCTGAGCCACTGGAAGGATGGAATTGCCTTTAAACAGGCAGGTTTTGAGAAGAAGCAGGAAATCATTCATCTTGGGATATGTTGTGTTTGAGATGTCTCCAAAATATCCAAATAGAAATATCAACTAGGCGCTTGAGTACATGAGTCTGGAATACAGGAGATACTGATTTGACGGAGTATCATGGAAGAGATGAAAAGGTGTGCCTGCCCTGGCCCACTCTGGAGGAATCAGTAAAAGCTGCCTGCCTTGGAGGATACTCAATCAAAGGCCTTTGGTATAAAGGTCTTCCAAAGAGACGTTCCCTCAAATCCTCACCCTGAAAGTTTTAAGACTAGTGGTTAGTCATGAAGAATATGGTGAATACAAAGTGTTACTCAAAAACGAAAGATATGAAGGAAAAGGGAAATAAAAGAGTCCTGAGGGGAGGAAAACTGAGCTGGCTGTTTCCATCCTTTACTTTGTCATCACTTGGTCAGATAGAGGTTGGATGTTTGTGTCTTTGCCACACCAAACTCACCTCCCATCCTGGACTCACCACTGTCTCCCCTTACTCCTCACTAGCCAAGTCTTTCTAACGAAGCAAAAGTTCCGCAATTCAGGACTTAGCAATGCTGACCTGCTCCCCGGGAAGGAAGATACATAAATCCCTGGTTAAGACAAGATGCAAAGTTCAAGGGCAAGAGAGGTTGTCCAATGAATAATTTCCACAGATGAGGACTACAAATCATCTTCAGTATAAGGACGGTTCTCGTCCTATTCCTTCTATGCACTCTCTCTTCAAAACCCTACACTCTCTGGCAATAAACCTGAAAAACAGGCCTTGTGACATTTGTTGCTCTATTCTTTTCCCCGTATGTTTGCTGCATGTGATCATCCTGGTATCCTTGGTTACTTCTGCAATATTCAAGAGGCTCTCAAATAGAACACAATAAGCCAAGAAGTGGGTATAGCTACAAATAAATAGCTGTTGTCCCTATGATTTTTTTCTCTGAGCATAGGAGACAGACACAGGGGGCTCTAAGCAAACATCCCATTTATTCAACAAACATGTATCAACCATTTCCTACGTTTGAGGGACTGTGCTAGGCCCTAGGGAGAGGATTCAAAGATGAGCAGACATATTTCTGACCCTGAGGTCCTTTCAGGGCAGAGACACCATCCTTTTTCAAGCTCCACACCTGCTGTGGTTGCCTTTTCTCAGGTCATAAATCTTCACCCTGGCCCAGCACTTTTCCAGGCATAAAGAAACCATGCATGTTACTAGGTCATGCTATCTACTATAAAGTGGCAGGTCTCAACTGGAGATGATTTTGTCCCCCATGGGGCACTCGGCAATCAATGTCTAGAGACATTTTTGGTTTTCCCAACTCGGGGTACTGGTAGGATTGGAGGGTGGTGTTGCTATTATCTGGTTATCTAGTGGGTACTCAGTCAGGGTGATGCTAAACATCCTACAATGCACAGAACAGTTCCCATTCTCCACAACAAAAAATACCCAGCCCAAAATGTCAATAGTGTTGAGACTGAGGCTGCTCTATAGGGTCTTCATTTTAGCTATTTTGTCCTTATAACATGTGCCACTTTATTCAGCTACTTATTATCTCAGCAACAGCAGTGCTAAGAAAGGCTCATGCCTGGCATTAAGATGTGGAAAGCAGGAAAAAATGAAGGAAGTGTATCCTCCTCCCATATCTTGCTAGTGGCCAGCTAGAGGTCTTCCCAGGATTTATTTTGTCCTCTTTAACCAGGTCTACAAAACCACAGGCGGCCAGGTACAGTGTCTCATGCCTGTAATCCCAGCATTTTGGGAGGCTGAGACAGGTGGATCACTTGGGGTCAGGAGTTCGAGACCAGCCTGGACAACATGGTGAAACCTGTGGTGCACACTCGTAATCTCAGCTACTCAGAAGTCTAAGGCAGGAGAATTGCTTGAACCCGGGAGACAGAGGTTGCAGTGAGCCGAGATTGTCCCACTGTACTCCAGCCTGGGTGACAGAGTGAGACTCTGTCTAAAAAAAAAAAAAGAATCCTTTTTCCTTAGGCAAGACTGAAGGAGAAAAGAAATATTCCTGCCTCTAGGCTGGTAGGTAAAGGAGTTTGGAAAAGTTTTATTTAAAATATAGGCACTTTAACTGATTTATTTAAAAGTAGGAGTGGGTTGTATGAAAAACAATAGCTTTTTCTGCACAGAAAAAGAAAGGATCATCTCTAACTTTAATAAAAGTAATGACTCACCATTGCTCAGATTTAGAGAAAAACAAGCTGTCTGTATGTCACATATTATTTCCTGTCTATCCAGATGAGAACAGAAGCTCTTCAGTGCAGCTGAGCCAACCAAGAACATGTCAATTCCCAGCCTTATTACCAGCCCTTCTTTATCTTATCTTTGAAAAGTCAGGCCAAATCCAAAAAGATGCATCTGTTCTTCTACCCTTGCAACAATAAAGTCATGGGAGCAGGGATGTAGGAAGCCACCGCAAAGAGGGCTCCATCCAGTAGGTGGCCCAGGATGAAGGCTGTGTTGGGGCTAAACCACACTCTGGAATGCTATGTCAGTGAATTCTTCGCTGTGTGAGCTTGAGAAAGCCATTCACGTTTCTTAAGCCATTTTCTTGATATTTCATACAGACTCACCAAGTATTCAACGAGAACATGTAAGTGAAATCCTTCACAAAATGCCTGGTAAATAATACATGCTTAGAAAACGGTAGAGAGAGAAAAGAGCAGCCTCTTCCTTGTAATGCACTTGTTTTTGCCCTTAAATCTAGATGCCATTCCTATAATTTGATAACTTTTCCTCAGACTTCCCAGAAGTAGGATTCCTTCCAGTTTGTTAACAATATCCTCTGTCTCTTATACTAAGGACACATTTGGCTTCCTTTTGATTGCATACATATTTCTTAAAAGGCACCTTGGGAGAGATGACATGTTTAAAATGCAGTGGAGTAACCTGCTCATAAACTCTGAGGCCCTGAACAAGGTGAGAACATGACGAATGAACAAGGATTATGTGCTGCATCGCACGAGAGTTCCGAAACAGGAAAATTGACTCTAATGGGTGCGGCTCTACAGTCATATAATATGGTTTACAGTTTAAAATATCGACTATAAAACGCCAACTCAGAGCGAGTTTTGGGTTGGTCATAACCACTACCAAAAAAAAAAAGAAAATCCCATTCACACTGAGAGCGACCTTTATACCTGTTTGGGTTTCTTAGTAACTTATTTTAACAGATTGTCTATACAAGATGGAGTTTTATGACTGCTATCAGTTCAAAGGTGGAGAAAATGTGAACCAAGTGTGTTTAGCTATATTTTCCAGGGCATTTAGTTCTCATGAAATGTAACAACAGATGGACTCCTGGAGTATGGAATTTCCTTTCTTTTCAAAAGGAATAACTACCCAACAAGCAGAAACTATAAAATGAATGTCACTGTTCTTCCAATTGTCCCAATGGGGAACACACTGTTTAAAAAGCATTCACTCCAGTTAGGGAACAGAAAATAACAACCTGTACCAAGCCATTTTCTTTCCCCCAAGCCCATTGTCTCTGGCTGCTCATCTTTGGCCTTCAAGCCCTTTTCATAGGTGCAGAAGCATAAAATGCAGAAACGAAGTCTAGGACCGTAAACTGCCAATCAGTCAACAAGAGAGATGTGAGAAATTAGATTCTGTCATAGAAACAAATAACCACATTGGGAGACTGGAAACAATGATTATTTCTTTGCTAATCATCCTCCTTAAAAAGATACCTATAAATTAATATGCATTTGATATGGATTATTTTTGACCCGTACGCATTTCAGGAAATAAAAACCGGATTCAGAAAGGCCTGTGAGACCCAGTGCGGTGGCTCACACCTGTAATCCCAGCACTTTGGGAGGCCAAGGTGGGTAGATCACCTGAGTTCAGGAGTTTGAGACCAGCCTGGCCAACATGGTGAAACCCCATCTGGACTAAAAATACAAAAATTAGCCGAGCGTGATGGTGGGCACCTATAGTCCCAGATACTCGGGAGGCTGAGGCAGAAGAATCACTTGAACCTGGGAGGCAAAGGTTGCAGTGAGCCGGGATCATGCCACTGCACTCCAGGCTGCGCAACAGAGCGAGACTCTGTCTGAAAAAAAAACAAAAAGAAAGAAAAGGCTGTGAGTTGAGGGGAAGGGGTAGTAAATAAGGCTATTCTCAAAAGCTGTCACAGGTCCTCTGCTACATGCTAGTCAAAAGCAACCCAAGATTGAGAGGAGAAATACCGTAACTCCTCCAAAGAACTGCTTCTCCCCACTAGCACCTTCGTGGTGGGGAGGGAGGGTGTTAAGTCAGCTCAGCTGGTGTCTTGCTCAGTTTTGCGTTTGCATGCATCTGTATCCTCTTTTGTTTCCCCTGAAGTGGAAGTTTAAGTATCACAAGAATGCTGGGTCTCACAATGTTCCTATCTGCCCTGTTCAAGGAAGTAGGCAGAATAGTACACTGGTCCCTGTTCTTGGAAAATTTGCAGCACAAAGAAAAGAAAGAAAGAAAAAAAACAAAAAACAAAAAAACAGAAAAGATGAGATAAACCCTGATTAAGCAGACAAGCTTTATAATGTTTATCCAAATTAAATCTCTTCACACTGGTGTTTACCCATTATTAATTCTTACGTAATCACATTAGAGGAAAAACGCCTTGCATTAGTGGATGCTGATATTGGCCTTATGAAAGTGAGTTACCTTTTCCTATAGCAAATCTGTAGCAAGCCAATACAGAGGCTTAAGTCAGTTTATCAAAAGTTATCAGTCAAATGGAGCCAGAGGACAGTTCTAACAGAGAATCAAGGATGAAAGAAGAAAATCTGAAAAGAATCACTTTGAAAAGCTTGAGAGCCATTAGAATTGTGAGACCCAGAGCTAGGAAGACAGCAAAAGCTGGGAAAACCTGTGATTTATTTATCTTTGTTTTGTTTTTGTTTTTGTTTTGATGGAGGACATTTCTTTTTCCTGCCTTTTGTCGGTGAAAACGACTCTTTTGGCTAACAGCTCCAGAACTGCAGGAAGAGGGATACATGCAAATGGTTTGCTTCTCGTCCCATCTCTCTCTCATGCTTCAGTTCGGCAAAGCAACCCAAGTTTCAGCATGAAAATAAGACAACCTAGCCTCCCACTTTGCTTGAATGATTTCCATATCCAGTAGGACAAGTTCTCCTGGGACAGGCCTGCAATCATGGGCACATGTCTCACCCTGTTGAGACGCAACAGCAGGTAAAGCAACCTGAACTCCTCACGGTAGAATCGGGTACACAAACTCACACCCACGCGCAAAAGTGAGGGAAGGCAACGTGGACAAAACTTTCCGTCATTTGCTTCCAAAGCAGATATTCCTCAGGGGGAAGGGTGCGGGGAGGGCAGTTCCACGGACAGAGACGTGCCCAGACCTTTCCACTTGCTTTGTTGTTCTACCTCTGAGCATTCGAGCAGGAATCTGAACCAGATGTGGGGTTAAAAGCATCACTTTGGAAGTTTCTGGGAATGAAAAATGACCTCCTCTCAAAAGAATTTTTTTTCTACTCTGCTCTTTGTTTAGGTTTGCCTTTTATGGTACTTTCTTTTCTCCCCTCTTTCTCTTAAACCCACTGCCCTCTTCCCATTTGGAGCTATCCATTGACACGGGTCATCCCTCAATCTCTTGTTACCCACACTGAAAGTTTCTCTTCTCCTACTGGTGAATAAAACTGGTTCATTCTAGGACATCGCCATTGTCCAGTTCTGTTTGTCACATTTTAACTCTTCACTGAGTCATGGGGCCTGGGTAGGACAGAGGACCTTGGTTAACCACTCTGTCACTAATTCAGGCAACAAACATAGAGTGTAGTAATAAACAACATGGGCTTGGGACAAAGAACAGAAATGGTTTTGGATTCCAGGTCCAACACTTCACTAGCTGTGTGACCATGGTCATGTCCATGAATATGTTTAAGCCTCAGTTTCCTCACAACATATGGACATAATATATTTTTTGTTACTTTCCACCTGGCTATTTATGAGAATTAAATAAGGTAATGTATGCAAAGCAGTTAGCATAGTGCCTGGCATACAGGAAGCTGAGTAATAGAGGCCATTATCAGCATCGTCACAACCATCATTGTTACTAAGCTACACAGTGCCATGCCAGACAATGGGAAACATGAATAAGGTTCTGCTGCCAAGAAACTCATAGTCTACTCTTAGAAGCACACATGCTCTAATCTCAGCATTTTGGGAGGCTCAGACAGGAGGATTGCTTGAGGCCAAGAGTTCAAGACCAGCCTAAGCAACATAGTGAGACCCTGTCTCTACAGAAAAAAAAGAAAAAATGTTTTTTAAAGAAACAAACACACATGTGTTACAGGTCTTTTAAAATTTGTCTAGCAGGTTTTCCAATATTTATTGGAAACCCTCCCCAACCCACCACACACACACACACACAAAGACACAGACATGTAAACAAATAATAATATAACAAACCAAATCTGACCTTCTGCCCCAATTTTTCTGAATTCCTTATATTCAAAAAGATACAGAGCCATGCCTTTGGATCAATGAACTGAAGCTAATTTTTTTTTAACTCATCACACTCCCCAAACCTCTATGAACTGAATCTATGAGTGAAGCTTCATCACTCATTTTTATTCTTAATTCCCCTAAACTACCTGTTATTATTTTATTTTTCTCATGAATAGGAACCACCCATAAAAAAATATGCTACAGTGGAAATCATAAGAAGTTCTTTCTCTGGGTTCAAATAAAACCACTAAAAATCAGAACAGCAAATTTAGAACCTCCTACCGCCACCCCAGTTCAAACGAACATACCCACAGTTCCATTAAACCTAGGCAGCTTCCAAAAATCTGGTATTAGTAGCTAACATGGCTGGCTCTCAGAATTATTAATCATGTTAGTAAATGAATCATTCACTAAAGAGATCAGGGCTGGTATTCTGACACTAATTCCCAAAACGCAGAATACAAAACTGAATCATAGCTGCCATTTTTAGGTGATTCTGGCCATGGGCTTAGATTACCAAGCTTTGACAAAATACTGAATTTTTTCTATGTCGTGCCTTAAGCTTTTTGTCACAATAACAAGGTATGCTTTTGTTGCAATGTAGCTGGAAAAAAAAACAAAAAAAAATCTTAAAAATTTTTCCACATCTACATGCTCCAAATTTTTGTAGAAGTCTTTATGACTGTTACTTTGATGTATATGCCAAACAGGATAAACCCATGAAAGGCAACACTGCTAATGAACACAGGGAACTTTATGTAATTGTAATAGCCAGTTTGGCTAGTTTTATGGGTGTGTGTACATTTAATTTTGAGTTGAGCAATATCCAATTTGGCAATGAGATAGAATAATATAAGACTTTCTGCTTGTTTGTTTTAATTACTAACAACCAGAGAAAAACTATTCACAGCAGCCAAAAGAATTCAAATCAGAAATGAACTTTGCTACTTGCAGACTGCCATTAATATGCCCACAATGGATGTCATTTATTTGGGAATTGCAAAAGTCATAAAGGGTAAATGTGGAGATGTGATAAATGAGGAAAACATGTATAGGTAGATAATACGTTTTTTGAATAATGAAACTGCTTTCTCTCTAAGTTGTAAAGGAAGCCCCAGTAATAATCATCATTCATTCAGGAATACCTGTCGTGTGCTATTGTCCAGGAGTGTTCTAGGTGCTGGAGATAGCACAATGAACAAGTAGGCAAAATACTCCCTTTACAGAACTTACATTTTAATGAGCAATACACAAAATAAACAAGACACCAGACTGGGCAACACAGCAAAATCCCTTCTCTACAAAAAAAATAAATTAATTAATTAATTAAAAAAAAAAAAAAAACTAGCTAGGCATGGCAGCATGTGCCTGTAGTTCCAGCTACTCAGGAGGCTGAGGTGGAAGGATCATTGGAACCCAGGAGGTTGAGGTTACAGTGAGCCGCGATCGCACCACTGCACTCCAGCTTGGGCAATAGAGCAAGACTCCGTCTCAAAAAGAAAGCAAAAAGCAAATAAATCATTAAAGTTTAATTTCAGGTAGACAGCTAGTTGGAGGGTGGCTCTGGAACAGCTGACATTTGAGTAGAGATCTGAGTGGCACTGGGTGGGGGAGGGCACAGCCATGTTGGAATCTGGGAGGAGAACATTTCAAGTAGAGGAAACAGCAAGAGTAAATGTCCAGGGGCAGGACCCCACTGAGTGTTCAAGGAACATCCAGGAGTCAGTGAGAATGGAGCACTGTGAACCGAGGAGAGAGGTAGGAGGTAAGATCAGAGGTCTTGACAGGGATGGGAACACACAGGACATTGTGGGGGTGCAGAGAGATTGGATTTTAATCTAAGTGTAATGGAAGCTATGGAAGGGTTTTATGAAGATGAGGGATGAGATCAGATTTCTGCTCTCATGACATTGTTCTGGCTTCTGTATATGGATAGTCTCAGGAATAAAAGCCATGAGTCCAGTTAAGAGGTTATGAAAAGCGTTAGGCAACAGATAATGATGGCTCAGACCAGGGGCTTTATAAGGAGCACTATAAAGGCATCAAATCCAAAAAGTTAAACACTGAGGCAATAAGAGATGTAATAGAAGTTGAGTGCAGTGACACGCACTTATAATCCGAGCTACTTGGGAGGCTGAGAAAGGAAACTCACTGGAACCCAGGAGTTTGAAGCTGCAGTGAGCTATAATCACGCCACTGCACTCCAGCCTGGGCAACAGACTGAGACCCTGTATCTAAAAATAAGGCTAGGAGCGGTGGCTCATGCCTGTAATCCCAGCACTTTGGGAGGCCAAAGCAGGTGGATCACTTGAGGTCGAGATCAGCCTGGCTAACATGGCGAAACCCCATCTCTACTAAAAATACAAAAATTAGCCGGGCCCGGTGGCACATGCCTGCAGCCCCAACTACTTAGGAGGCTGAGGCAGAAGAATCGCTCGAAACCCGGAGGCGAAGGCTGCAGTGAGCCATGATGGTGCCAATGTACTCCAGCCTGGGTGACAGAGTGAGACTCTATCTCAAAAAATAAAATAAAATAAAAGTTTTCCTCCCCTGCAGGGCTCCAATTTTTGCTTAGATTTTATTTAATAGGCTCCTCATTGCCTACTGAGTAGAATTCATACTCCTGGATCTGGTATTTAAAGTCTTCCATGTTCTATATACCCATCCCTCTTACTTCCAAAACTTTCACTTCAAACGCCTTACATTCCAGTCAAATTGAATTGCTCATTGTTGATGCCTTGTAAGTTTCTTTTCTGCTTCCATATCTTTGCCAATGCTGGGGATTTCCTCCTCCACCGTTTTCCACTTATCCTTCACAAGATCTGGTTCAATCTTCATAACTTTTTCCTCAGCAATATCCCCTTTCCATCAAGATTGAACTTCTAAAAATTGTCACCCTACAAACTGGAGGGGAGATCCACCCATTTGCCAGTCACCTTGTCGTGTGTGTGCTTTTAGGATAAAGAGGAGCCTTGCACAAGTCATTGGCTAACACGTGTCAGGAAAAGCCCAGACATGGGTTTGACTTCTTTTCCTGTCTCTATCATAGAAGGAAGAGTGTGGTTCCACGCTGCATTAACCTCCACTTCTAGATGCAAAAGTTGGACTGAAACAAGCTAAGAACAACCACAGACCAATTTTTCTAGCCTATCTGAACTCACAGGCCATAGCGTACGTCAAGAGGCACAAGTTTAGACCTAGCCACATCTCCTTTCCAACACAACAGACATCTTTATGAATTTGTAAGTTTCTTAACCTTAGTTACCTCATCCGTAAAAATCAGGAGAATCATTCCACACCTCACAAGGCTTGTTTTGCAAATTAATTTAGTTAACATAAGTAACAGTGTCTAGCATATGTGTTTGATGTTGCCATTCACATAAGGTCTTTTCTGGAGGGACAGAAGTCATATAGCTGACTACTCACAATTGTTGATATAGATGAATACCATCTTGTTGGTAGTCAGATGTTGTCTAGCCCTAGAGGAGAGTCAAAACTACTTAAATTTTGCATCTTTACCAGACCTTAAATTCCAGCCACTGATGGACGTGAACTCATACAGGCCTGTGAACCACACTACATGCCGGTCAGTCCAAATACCCACCCTATCTAAAGCTACTGCTATATAAATGGGCACTGCAAATGGGCATCCCCAGTAACTCATAGAAAACACACAAACACAATCAAAGCAGGTCACAGAAGATCAAAGGGAGAAGCTAATGCTCTATGGCTTCTGTAGGCAATTGTTCTCAGAGCCCTGTGGGACTCCTAGCAGGAGACACATGACCAGAAGAATCCCACCCCACTCCTTGGAGCCCCATTGCCAGAATTTCTCTCCTCCACCATCAATAGCCATATTGTGGTGTCCTATACTGTATGCCACCTTCTAGGAGGTAAGTTTAAGCCTTTAAGTAAGAGATATACCCCCTGCATGTGAGTCACTCATACTCTGGTAATAGGAAGTCCTTTCAGGAAAGGCAGCTCACTCTCACTGTGGAGAATATACATTGCCTGGTTCATTGTCTTGCTTTTCCACATAACCTACTCTCACACCTCAGGCTCTGGTATTTATTTATGCTGTACATCAATTCCTAATGCCTATGCTTCAAACACCTCCTGTTTTGATGATGACCATAACAATGACGGGGATGATGATGATGATGATGGTGATGATGATGATGGTGGTGATGGTGATGATATTGAACACTTACTATGACCCAGAGACTATGCCCAGAGACTCATAAATATAACTCCTCACAGCAACCTAATGAACAAGGTATTACTATTCTCACTTAACTCATGAAGAAACTGGGGCTTAGAGAAGTTATATAACTTGACGAAGTCAGTTAGGAAGTGACAGAGCCAGAACTTAAGTTTAGAACAATCTGGTCCACAGCCCATAACCTTAACCACTTTGGTTTCCTTTCTCCTTTTTTTTTAAATCTATAGGTTTTTTCGGTTTTTTGTTGTTGTTGTTGTTTGTTTGTCGTTTGTGTTTTGAGACGGAGTCTTCCTCTTGTTCCACCACGCCCGGCTAATTTTTGTATTTTTAGTAGAGGCAGGGTTTCGCCACTTCGGCCAGGCTAGTCTCAAACTGCTGACCTCACGATCTGCCTGCCTCAGCCTCCAAAAGTGCTCGGATTGCAGGTGTGAGCCACTGTACCCAGCTTTTTTCTTTTTGTTTTTTTTCTTTTGAGACGGAGTCTTGCTTTGTTGCCAGGCTGGAGTGCAGTGGCACCATCCCACTCACTGCAACCTCCGTCTCCCGGATTCAAGTAATTCTTGTGCCTCAGCCTCCTGGGTAGCTGGGATTACAGATATGCGCCACTACCGCCTGGCTAATTTTTGTATTTTTTGTACATGAGCCACCGCACCCGGCTTTCTTTTTTTTTTTTTTTTTTTCTTTGAGATGGAGTCTTGCTCTGTCACCCAGGCCAGAGTGCAGTGGCACGATCTTGGCTCACTACAACCTCTGCCTCCTGGGTTCAAGCGATTCTCTTGCCTCAGCCTCCTGAGTAGCTGGAATTACAGGCGTCAGCCACCATGCCTGGCTAATTTTTTTGTATTTTTTGTAGAGGTGGGGTTTCACCATGTTGGCCAGGCTGGTCTCGAACTCCTGACCTTAAGTGATCCGCCTGCCTCGCCCTTCTAAAGTGCTGTGAGCCACTGTACCCAGCCCTTTCTCCATTTTAGATGACCCATTTTCACCCACACCTTGATCCCAGCCTGCCTACTGACACGTCCCTCAGTTTGGACACATTTGCCACAGGCCAGTCAATTTCTTGGGTCTAACCAGAGAGAGAAGCCTACCTCTGACTTCCCCATCAGGGAAGATGGACCGGGCAATGAAACAGAATTACATAGTTCTTGTATAGGCTTATTCCTGGGAAACCTTATATTGGAGTGTAGCTAACTCAATATTTATGGCCAGCATACTTCTCTTGCTGACATCTAATATGGAGGTAGAAAAGCTATGTAACTCTTTCCAGCCCCCTTTAAGACAACAATACCCATGTGACACACATCTAACCAATGAGAAACAAGTGGAAGTCTAAAGGGAGGGAACAAGTTTCTAAAAAAATATTTATCGTCTTCAAAAAAAGGGAACAAGGTCAGGGCAAGGCATGGTGGCTCACTCCTGTAATTCCAGCACTTTGGGAGGCCATGGTGGACAGACCACTTGAGGTCAGAAGTTTAAGATCAGCCTGGTCAACATGGTGAAACCTCATCTCTAAAAAAATACAAAATTAGCTGGGCGTGGTGGCATGCACCTGTAATCCCAGCTACTCAGGAGGCTGAGGCAGGAGAATCATTTGAACCTGGGAGGCAGAGATTGCAGTGAACCGAGATCATGCCACTGCACTCTAGCCTGAGCAACAGAGGGAGACTCCATCTCAAAAAAAAAAAAAAAAAAAAAAGGGAGGGGAACAGGGTCACTAGTTCTGACCCGTTGCCCTTGTTGTTGCCTTGAATACAGATGTGATACCCAGGAACAAAGCAACCATCTTTTTTTTTCTTTTTTCTTTGACTTTTATTTCAGGTTCAGGGGTACATGTGTAGGTTTATTATATAGGTAAATTGTGTGTTGCAAAATAATCTGTATTATCAAAATCGGTATTACTACGATTATTATCCCTGGTACACTGGTAATGTTAGCATAGTACTCGATAGGTAGTTGTTTTGATCCTCTCCCTCTGCCCTCACATAGCCCCAGAGGTGTTCTTCCTTTCTTTATGTCCATATGTACTGAAAGTTAAGCTCTCACTTATAAGTGAGAACATGCAGTATTTGGTTTTCTGTCCCTGTATTAGTTTGTGTAGGTTAATGGCCTCCAGTTCCATCCATGTTGCTTCAAAGGACATGATCTTATTCTTTTTTTTGTGGCTTCATAGTATTCCATGGTGTATATGTACCACATTTTTTTATCCAGTCTACCACTAATGGGCATTTAGGTTGATCCCATGTCTTCACTATTAGGAATAATGTTGCAATGAACATATGCGTGCATGCATCTTTGTAGTAGAATGATTTATATTCCTTTGGGTATATACCCAGTAATGGGATTGCTGGGTTGAATGGTAATTCTATTTTAAGTTCTTTGAGATATAGCCAAACTTCTTTCCACAATGGCTGAACTAATTTACATTCCTACCAGCAGTGTATAAGCATTCCCTTTTCTTCACAACCTTGCCAACATTGTTATTTTTTGACGTTTTAATAATAGCCATTCTGACTGGTGTGAGATAGTATCTCATTGTGGTTTTGATTTGCATTTCTCTAATGATTAGTGATGTTGAGAATTTTTTCATATGCTTATTGGCCACATGTATGTCTTCTTTTGAAAAGTGTCTGTTTATGTCCTTTGCCCACTTTTTACTGGGGTTCTTTGGGTTTTGCTAGTAAATTTGTTTACGTTCCTTATAGATTCGGATACTAGACCATTGTCAGATGCATAGTTTGCAGATATTTTCTCCCATTCCATAGGTTGTCGATTTACTCTGTAGTTTCGTTTGCTGTGCAGAAGCTCTTTAATTTAATTAGGGCCCATTCATCAAGTTTTGTTTTTGTTGCAATTGCTTTTGGCATCCTCAGCATGAAATCTTTGCCAGGTCCAATGTCCAGAATGGTATTTCCTAGGTTATTCTCCAGGGTTTTATAGTTTTAGGTTTTATATTCAAGTCTTTAATACTTTTTGGGCTGACTTTTACATATGATATGAGGAAGGGGTCCAGTTTCAATCTTCTGCATATGACCAGCCATTCCCCTGGCACCGTTGATTGAATAGGAAGTCCATTCCCCATTGCTTGTTTTGTCAGCATTGTCAAAGATCATGGTTGTAGGTGTGCAGCCTTATTTCTGGGCTCTCTATTCTTTCCAGAATAGAGTTTGTGTATTAACCTACACAAACTAACACAGGGACAGAAAACCAAATTCTATGTGTCTGTTTTTGTACTTGGTACCATGCTATTTTGGTTACTATAGCCCCCTACAGTACAGTTTGAAGTTGGGTAACGTGATGTCTCCAACTTTGTTCTTTTTGGTTAGAACTTAGGCTCTTTTCTGGTTCCAAATGAATCTTAAAATAGTTTTTTCTAGTTCTGTGAAAAATGTCATTGGTAGTTTGATAGAAATAGCATTGAATCTGTAAATTGCTTTGGGCAGTATGGCCATTTTAACAATATTGAGTCTTCCTATCCATGAACATAGAATGTTTTTCCAATTTTTTGTGTCATCTCTGATTTCTTTGAGCAATATTTTGTAATTCTCATTGCAGAGATCTTTTACCTTCTCCTTTAGCTGTATTTCTAGTTATTTTATTTTATTTTTCTTGTGGCTACCGTGAATGGGGTTGTGTTCTTGATTGGGCTCTCAGCATGGATGTTGTTAGTGTATAGAAATGCTATGGATTTTTGTACGTTGATTTTGTATCCTGAAACTTTGCTAAAGTTGTTTACCAGATCAAGGAGCTTTCGCGCAGAGGCTATGGGGTTTTCTAGGTACAGAATCATATCATCTACAAACGGAGAGTTTGACTTCCTCTCTTCCTGTTTAGATGCCTTTTATTTCTTTCTCTTGCCTGATTGCTCCAGCTAGGACTTCCAGTACTATGTAGAATAGGAGTGGTGAGATGCGGCATTCTTCTCTTGTTCCAGTTTTCAAGGGAAACGCTTCCAGCTTTTGCCCATTCAGTATAATGTTGGTTGTGGCAACCATCTTGAGACAATGAGTCAGCATGCCAATACACTGAGGATGGTGGAGCAGAAATTTACAAAGAATCTTGGACTTTGGCCAGGCATGGTAGCTCATGCCTGCAATCCCAACACTTTGAGGAGCTGAGGCAGGAGGATCACTTGAGCCTAAGAGTTCAAGACTAGCCTCACTAGCAAAGATAGACCTCATTTCTACCAAAAAAAAAATTTTCTTGATTAGCCAGGCAAAGTGTTATCATGCCACTGCACTCCAGTCTCAGTGACAGAATGATATCCTGTCTCAAAAAACCAAACCCAGGCTGGGTGCGGTGGCTCACGCCTGTAATCCCAGCACTTTGGGAGGCCAAGACGGGCGGGTCATGAGGTCAGGAGATCGAGACCATCCTGGCTAACACGATGAAACCCCGTCTCTACTAAAAAAAAATACAAAAAACTAGCCGGGCGAGGTGGCGGGCGCCTGTAGTCCCAGCTACTCGGGAGGCTGAGGCAGGAGAATGGCGTAAACC